>NW_027102335.1:0-67840 GCF_035609145.1 Eleutherodactylus coqui | reverse complement strand
TGAAAGGATGACAGGCAAGCAGCAAGACAGCAGTGGGCCAAGCTGTCTCTTCCCCCTTCTCCTCATGCTCCTCCCCCTCCTCCAAAACGCACTGAGATATAGACATGAGGATGCTCTGACTATCCAGCGACATATTGTCTTCCCCGCCTCCGTTTTCGAGCGCAAAGCGTCTGCCTTTATGCTTTGCAGGGAACTTCTCAAGAGGCATAGCAGAGGAATGGTGATTCTAATGATTGCAGCATCGCCGCTCACCATCTGTGTAGACTGCTTAAAGTTTCCAAGGACCTGGCAGATGTCTGCCAACCAGGCCCACTCTTCTGTAAAGAATTGAGGAGGCTGACTCCCACTACACCGCCCATGTTGGAGTTGGTATTCCACTATAGCTCTACGCTGCTCATAGAGCCTGGCCAACATGTGGAGCGTAGAGTTCCACCATGTGGGCACGTCACACAGCAGTCGGTGCACTGGCAGATTAAACCAATGTTGCAGGGTCCGCGGGGTGACCCGGCGCACCTTGACGAGCAGGTCTGACAAGCGTGGGTAGCTTTTAAGAAACCGCTGAACCACCAAATTAAAGATGTGGGCCCGGCATGGCACGTGCGTGAGGCTGCCGGGCTGCAGAACCGCCACCAGGTTACGGCCGTTGTCACACACGACCATGCCCGGTTGGAGGCTCAGCAACGAAATGCAGCGGTCGGTCTGCTCTGTCAGACCCTGCAGCAGTTCGTGGGCCGTGTGCCTCTTCTCTCCTAAGCTGAGTAGTTTCAGCATGGCCTGCTGACGCTTGCCCACCGCTGTGTTGCCACGCCGCGCGACACCAACTGCTGGCGACGTGCTGCTGCTGACACATCTTGATGGCGAGACAGAGGTTGCGTAGGAGGAGGAGGAGGGTGGTTTAGTGGAGGAAGCATACACCGCCGCAGATACCACCACCAAGCTGGGGCCCGCAATTCTGGGGGTGGGTAGGACGTTAGCGGTCCCAGGCTCTGACTCTGTCCCAGCCTCCACTAAATTCACCCAATGTGCCGTCAGGGAGATATAGTGGCCCTGCCCGCCTGTGCTTGTCCACGTGTCCATTGTTAAGTGGACTTTGCCAGTAACCGCGTTGGTGAGGGCGCGTACAATGTTGCGGGAGACGTGGTCATGCAGGGCTGGGACGGCACATTGGGGAAAGTAGTGGCGACTGGGAACCGAGTAGCGCGGGGCCGCCGCTGCCATCATGTTTTTGAAAGCCTCCGTTTCCACAAGCCTATACGGCAGCATCTCCAGGCTGATCAATTTGGCTATGTGCACGTTTAATGCTTGAGCGTGCGGGTGCGTGGCGGCGTACTTGCGCTTGCGCTCAAACAGTTGCGCTAGCGAAGGCTGGATGCTGCGCTGAGAGACATTGCTGGATGGGGCCGAGGACAGCGGAGGTGAGGGTGTGGGTGCAGGCCGGGAGACGGTCGTGCCTGTGTCCTGAGAGGGGGTTGGATCTCAGTGGCAGGTTGGGGCACAGGGGGAGAGGCAGTGGTGCAAACTGGAGGCGGTGAACGGCCTTCGTCCCACCTTGTGGGGTGCTTGGCCATCATATGCCTGCGCATGCTGGTGGTGGTGCCTCCCCAGCTGATCTTGGCGCAACAAACCTTGCACACCACTGTTCGTCGGTCGTCTGCACTCTCAGTGAAAAACTGCCAGACCTTTGAGCACCTCGGCCTCTGCAAGGTGGCATGGCGCGAGGGGGCGCTTTGGGAAACAGTTGGTGGATTATTCGGTCTGGCCCTGCCTCTTCCCCTGGCCACCGCACTGCATCTTCCAACCTGCCCTGCTGCTGCACTTGCCTCCCCCTCTGAAGACCTGTCCTCAGTAGGCTTAGCAAACCAGGTGGGGTCATTCACCTCATCGTCCAGCTGCTCTTCCTCCAAATCCTCTGTGCGCTCCTCCCTCGGACTTACTGCCCTTACTACTACCTCACTGATAGACAACTGTGTCTCATCGTCATCGTCCTCCTCACCCACTAAAAGCTCTTGAGACAGTTGCCGGAAGTCCCCAGCCTCATCCCCCGGACCCCGGGAACTTTCCAAAGGTTGGGCATCAGTCACGACAAACTCCTCCGGTGGGAGAGGAACCATTGCTGCCCAATCTGGGCAGGGGCCCGAGAACAGTTCCTTGGAGTCTGCCTGCTCCTCAGAATGTGTCATTTTCATGGAGTGAGGAGGCTGTGAGGAAGGAGGAGCAGCAGCCAGAAGATTCAGAGTTGCAGCTGTGGACGGCGTAGAAGACTGGGTGGTCGATAGATTGCTGGATGCACTTTCTGCATCCACGACAGGACCTGCTCACACTGCTCAGTTTCTAATAAAGATCTACCGCGTGGACCCATTAATTGTGAGATGAATCTAGGGACCCCAGAAACTTGCCTCTCTCCTAATCCCGCAGCAGTCGGCTGCGATACACCTGGACCAGGAGCTCGGCCTGTGCCCACACCCTGACTTGGGCCTCCGCGTCCTCGCCCCCATCCACGTCCTCTAGGCCTACCCATACCCCTCAGCATGGTGTATTACAAGTAGAGCAGAAACAGAACACTGTAATTAAATGTGCCGCTTATTGGCCTGTGGTTGGAGGCTGACTTCGCTTACGGAAAGCACAGCAGAGCCAGGAAATAATTATGCGCAAGCCTGTAGTGAGACCTAGGTGCGTATGACTGAGCTACTGGAATTCACAGCGCAGAACCAGTCAAGTGGCCAAAGAGCAGTGGTAGGCCTTAAGTATTTGGCTTCCCTTTTTTTAAATGGTGAGCTGAAACAGCAGACAGATACTGTATGCAGCGTATATTATGTATACTGTTTCCCTGTGGCGGGATGATGGCGATCATGTAACGGGCACAGCAGAGCCAGTAAACAATTATGCGCAAGCCTGCTGTAATGCTTAGCTGGGTATTAATTAGCGACTACTACCTCCAGCAGACACGCAGTAAACTGAAGACAGTCACAGGCAGCCCAAATATAGTATTTTTCCCCAATTTTTTTGAAAAAGCCCACTGCCTATATAGTCATTATACCTCTTTCCCTGTACCACTGTCCCTGCCTCACCAGTACTGCCCCTATACTCTATAAAATCACTGCAGACTGAGGACGCTATGGTCTGCACGCCCGATATACAAAAAAAAAAAAATTGTGCAACACTGCTAAAAGCAGCCTCAACAGTACTGCACACGGTCAGATGTGGCCCTAAGAAGGACCGTTGGGGTTCTTGAAGACTGAAATAACACCTAACACTCTCCCTATAGCAGCTACAGCAAGACAGCACTTTCCCTGATCTCTCTCAGCGTGCATCTGTGGCGAGCCACGGGCGGGGCAGATTTAAATACTCGGGTGTCATCTGATCTCCCCAGCCACTCACTGCAGGGGGGTGGTATAGGGCTGGAACGTCACAGGAGGAAGTTGTAATGCCTTCCCTGTGCTTCTATTGGCCAGAAAAGAGCGCACATTTCTTAGGGAAGGAAATGTAATGGAGTCGAGCACCGCGTGGTACTCGTCTCGAGTAACGAGCATCTCGAACACCCTAATACTCGAACGAGCATCAAGCTTGGACAAGTACGCTCGCTCATCTCTAGTTAAAACCTTTTGGGCTAAAGGACTAGCTGATTTTTTGGAGATTTTTATCTCCACTTTTTAAAAGTCGTAGCTTTATTTTTCCAACGCCATGGCCATATTAGAGCTTGTTTTGTTTGAGTGGCGAACTATAATTTTAATTGCTACCATTTATGGTTACAGATAATGTATTGTAAAACGTTAATTAATTGTTTTTGGGGGGCAGGGAGAGGAAACGCATCAATTCTGCCGTTGCTTTAGTTTTTTACAGTGTTAATCAGGCAGCATAAATGACAGGATACATTTTTCTCAGCGGGCCGGTAAGATACGAAGATATCAATATTATTCATCGGTTATTCCTCTTTTCCACAATCAAACCCCTTTTTTGGAAATTATTCTTTTGCTTACATCGTTGCACTCAGAGTCCTATAAATTGTATATTTTTCCATGGACGCTGCCCCTCGAGCATGCTCGGACAAGAATGCAGTTACCCGAGAAGAGCGAGGCTCGCTCGAGTAACTGGCTTATCTGAATGTGCTCGCCTATCTCTAGGCATTACAATTTCAATAATAACAAATATAAGGTTTTTTTTTTGGTTTTTTTTAAATTACTTACTTTTTATACAAACAGGGAAGAGTGAGCAAAAGATGAGTTTTTTTAACCTTTTTTTATGTCCCTGTAGAGGGTTTCTCCATAAAAATGATGATCGCTATGGTATTGCATTGCAGTACTTCAAATTATTGCTCACAATAAGTGATCGCAGGCCATGGCAGCCTAGGACACTAAACGATTACATCACAGAGTGCCGATGACATCACAGAGGGAGCCGGCTGAAGTAAAGAAAACCTATAAATATCCAACTGATGGTTTAGGTAAATTGTATATTTACATTAATTTTATATTTTTTACATTTGTTTTTATCTTTATTTATGTGCATTTAGAATACTGAGTAGTTTATCAGGATTCCAGTTGCAATGCTTTTTATTACATGTTACGAGCACTCACAATGTTATTACAGAACATTCCATTGTATTGGATATTCCCATCACTTGCTGAGTGCACTAAATTGTTTTTAAACACAAATGAGGAGATTTATCAAGATTGACGTTTCATACAAGAGCCTTAACCCCTTAGTGACCAAGCCTGTTTGCGCCTTAGTGACGGAGCCAAATTTTGGAAATCTGACTTTAACATAGAATAACTCTGTAAAAGTTTTGCATATCCAAGTGATTCTATTTTTTCGGGACATATTGTACTTCATTTAGGTTGTAAAAATAGACCAGTAGAATTTGTGCATATTTATTAAAAGCGCCAAAATTGGGAACATTTTGACAAAAATATATTTTTTTTACATTTTCAACTGCAATATCTCAAATATGTGCAAACATACGGTACAAATTTTTGATAAGATATATATTTCCATGTGTTTACTTTATTCTGGAAGCACGTTGAAAAAACTTTAATTATTGACATTTCCAGGCTCTCAGCTATCTTTGGTAGCCACGGACAAGGAGATTTTGCATTTCTTGGCAAATCCTCGACTTTTGCGCATGCATCCGACCATGTTGCTGAGGGGCACATACGCAGAAGCTGGAAAAGATCCGCGGATGAAGATTCCATTGGGTAACAAATTTGTGGACCTCAGGTATGTAATTTCATCTCCCCTCATGGATACGATCCATAAGGAGAGATAAAACTTTAACTTTTTAAACTTTTTTTTAATACTTATTTTTAACTTTCCATGATTGTCATTATCCAATGGATAATGGTGATCACGTGACCGTGGACCGCATATAACAGCCCCAAGTGACATCTCCTTGCACTTGGCTACCTTTGACAGCTGGGAGCAGGGAGATTTTAAGTTTGCCAGGCTCTCCGGCCTTCTGCGCATGAGCTCTACATTGGCACATGCGCAGAAACCAGCAGCAGGTCCTGGCAGGACCAGAACACTGCAGCACATCACAGAGGATGGAGGTGAGTAGTTTCATCTCACCTCACGGATCCAATCCTTTAAAATTTCCCCAGCCCTCCGGCTTTCTGCGTATGTGCCCGATATTTTTATGTCTGGCGCACATTCGCAGAAAGTGGCCTCAGGTCCTAGCAGGAACAGAACGCTGCGGGACATCGTGGAGGATGGAGGGGAGTAGTGTCAGCTCCCCTCATGGATCCAATCCATGAGTGGAGCTGAAACTTTAACTTTATTTAACTTTATTTTACTTTTATGCAATCCATTGGATAACGGTGATCGCGTGACCGGGGGTCGCATTTTGCGGCCTCTCATGACAGGTCCAGGCTGTTGGCTACCTTCAGTATCCGACATAAGGAAGCGGTCACGTACACAGACCCTGGGGCTTTAGTCTGCAGGGCTGGCATGTTTTTACAGCTCTGTGGATTAAAGCCCAGAAACCCATGACGTAAAAACACATATGGGCAGTCACTAAGGGTTTAAAGAATACTTTGTTAGCGTAAAATGTGCTAACTTTCATAAGAGGTGCATGCCTCTGGATAAACTTGGCCCATTCTGGCCTGTACTACAAACAGAAAATGAAATCTACTGCTTCTATAAGCGGACATAGATTTGTTCTACAATTTGCGCCATATTCTCACTTTACTAATTAGAAATCTGTCAGAAATGTGTTAGTCCCATCCCCTTCCAATTAACCTGACCCACTTTTCTTGGCACTTTTTTAAAGTAGCAAAAGACGAGAAAAGTTTACACATTTTAGTGCAAGTATGGTGTTTGCAAAGATTTCTAACTAAGAATAAAGAAGGTTAATTTTCTTCCTACAGGTCATAAAAAACTTTATTAAAATCTGCATGGATAGAGGAGTTTTTGTTAACAATATCATAAAGAATTTTAATCAAAAACTCAAAATAATAATTTGGGTATCACTCAGTCAATAAAGAAATCCCTTACCCTTAGGCCGCCTGCATGCAAACTTAGTTTCAGTGTATGCCCAGTATTTCCATCCTGAGGTTTCGGTTGAGTCATCAGAAGTGGCATTCAGATAGAAATGCTAGCAGAACCGTCGGCTTTCAATGAAAGAATAATTCTGGACCATTAGGCCTTATGCACACGGCCGTGACGGGCTCCGCAACTGGAATACCGCAGTCCATCACGGCGCCCCCCCCCCCCCCAAAGACCCCTACTTACCTCCGGATCCGCTGCGCGAAATCCCGCATGATGCTTCGATGCGCATGCGCAGTACAGTGCATGACATGCCGGCAGTGTCATATGATGCGTCGGCGATGTCACATGACCCACCAACAGCATCATATGATGGGGTGCTTATTCATGCTATACTTCCGTTGTGCTACTGTGGAAGTATAGTGTGACGGGCGGCTTTCATTGACTACTACGGAAGCCATCGGCGTGTATGCCCGCGGCAAATAGGATATGCCGCGGGTAATTTCACACTGTGGAATTCTGCGGTGGAATTCCGCAGTGTGCACATTGAGCCATTAGGTTCAAAAGAACCTAATAGCTGTGGCGAAACGCCGCCGATTTCCACCATGTTTTACGCGGCAGAAATCTAGCCGTGGGCATCAGGCCTAAGGACCCCTGACCACGGGCGTTGCTGCGAATTGCCGGCTGCGAGCGGAGAATCGCAATGATTCTCTGCTCGTGGAAACAGGCCCAGCGCTTTCCATAGCCATGCTATGGAAAGCTTCAGCCAGCATGATTCGCCGGCGATTTACCTTCGGCGAAATCACTGCTATGGACAGGGGGCCTAAGGCTGCCTGTCCACGGGTGGGTTTTCATTGCGTTCCCCGATAATTCCCTTCTCCTCTTTGTGACAGTGCAAGATGTCTTTTGTCCAACAATAATGAAGTTACCAACCAGCAGGAGATGCCATTGTTCCCCGCTGTTCATGCAAAACACCCTCCCTAGACTGACTGTCTTGGACATTCAGTTACTGGAATTAGAAAAATTAATAACTTGGATTATAAATCAACTGAAAGCTTTAGCCCAAAACCAATTATATTTTCAGGATCGGGATTCAACCGTGAGTTTAATGCATTCACTCCCACTGTCATTTCATGAATAGGCAGAATCACATACCTTCTGCATTAATAATCTCCCATATATGATGTTTGGTATCTATCTATAGATAACTATATGTTATGGAATATGGCATCCATAGTTTCCTTCTTGGAGCACCTTCTGGGGAAATGTGTTTTCATCTGGATGAGTTGTGTGTCTATTCCGTTGGCCTCTCTCTAATGTCATGGCGGAAGGTTGTGGGAGGCTGTTTGGAAAAACTTTAAAACAGTGGGCACATTCACCACAATTTGTCAGCCCAAGGAGCTATATCTACACACAGGACTGTCCATATTTCCATGTGCTCCTCGCAAGCAGAACAGTTTAACTAGGTCCAATGTTTTGGCAAACGATGCCCGACACTCGTCCCTGTGTCTCCACGCTCCCGTGCTCCTGCACCGGAGCTAGCAGAGCTGGCTGCTTATGGAGTGGCCAGCAGGGGGGCAGGGCAGGGCAGGAGATTTCTCTCCTCTCGCTCCTCCGCCCCTCTCCATTGAGATACACAGCGGCCGTTTGCTATTGAACGGCGGCTGTTTAAACTACACGATGAGCGATGGGCTTCATCGCTAATCTTTTATGTAGCATAAAAGGTAGGGGTCCTGGAGTTGGAACACCAGGATACCTCTCCCCTGCTTCCATTCTTCACCACATGAGAGTTGAAGGTACCTCCATGTGCCGGCACTCTCCCTCCACACCTAACCGTTGAAGAAGTAGATCTCCAAATCAGACAGCCAGAACGGACCACACATTTCGACCACTCATATTTGTATCTTACATACCCACGTGACATGACAGTTGGTTACAATTTCCAGACATATCCCAGATATTTATAGACATTAACCTTTTACATGCTGCAGCCGTGCAATACACATAACTAGAGAAAAGACAATTTGCACAGTGCATCCATACTGAAGACATGACATGTATGACAGTTATGGAGGGGCCATACATATATATACTTTGGGCCACTACAGTGGCAGAAAAGTGTTTTGAGGTGTGCAAGACCGGTTCTGTGTGCCACTCAGCCTCCATCTTGCATGGGAAGCTGGGAATAAATGGACCCTGTGATCCACCCCAGGACCGTGCGTCGCAGTGCCATGTTTGAAAGTTATGTACTATCCACATGATAGAGATAATTTCCAGATCAGTAGAGGTCTGACCATTGAGACTCTCACCAATCCCAAGAACAAGGCTCCACCATGTCCTGAAGTGAGGGTAGTGGTGGTCACACATGCATAACACCATTACATTCATTTCAGTGGGGCACCGGAGACAGCCGAGTACATGAACTTGGCATTCTCCAGCACTCCCACTGAAATAAATGCCCTGACACCAGGACTTTCTGGCTCTTGGGATTGCTGGGGGTCCCAGTGGTTGGACTGCTTCCAATCTGAAAGTTATTCCCTATGCTGTGGGTAGGAGATAGCTCTCAAACATGGCAAAACGGCTTTAAACACACCTGGAAAATTAACCTTTTACAGGCCAATTTTTGTTTTTAAAAAAAGTGGCCGAATTTTTTTAACAACAGTGGTAAAATTTAGGCCGCTCAAAAAAAAAATTCCTTTTCGGAACATTGGCATGTAAACGGTTAATTCATATTTTTATAACGAGCGCTAATATTGTAGTGTACACAGGGGCACAATATATCATCAATGTAGAGCTGTAGAATACGCCAGTGCTCTAAATAAAGGCTAATTATAATGAAGCATGTAACAAAGTGGAAGGGTAAAGTCAAAATACAATTATGTATGATATGAATAACCTTTTTGCACCGGACAAACCGCATTTGTGCTTCTTGAAACCTAAGTAAACCTAACATAACACTGTGAGTCCGTTAGCCAGCGAGCTGCTTGGAGCGGCCCGCCACAGCTGCCTCCTATTTGTATGGCTCTATACCATTAGAAACAGATTGGTACAATCATCTGCTACTCATTTGAAAGTAACAAAAATTCTAAACGAGTATCATTTGTATTCTGGCTTGTTAGACCTTTCAATGAATCATCAAAACACAGATGATTTAGTAACCCCTTAAGAACCAGCTGCTGCTCCTTACTGTAGTGTAGCTGGGGACACAATGCTAATAAGTCATCAATGGGCCATAGTGGAAGTGTTACTGCACTAATTAAGGCCTTATTCACACATTGCGTTTTTACGCAGCCATTAAGCCGTGATAAAACATCACCCAGAAATCGCGACCATGTGAGGCACTGGATTCCAAAGCATTCATTCACATGTGTAATTTTTGGGCGCGTTAAAATGTCAAATTGCCGACCATTTTTGGTCGCCAATTTTTAACTCTGCATCAAAAGAAAGGTCTTGACATATCCTTTGACAAAAATGGCTGGAGGCTCCAATAGACTCCTATGGGAGCTGAAAAAAGAGGAGGGAGAGGGAGTTTACCTGCGTCCGGCGCTCATAAACGAAGACAGCTGGCTCTATTGTGATGGTGAAATTTTGCAGTAGAAAGGCTTTATTTATTCCAGATTTTAAAAAGCTACATTTCGGACTGTCATGGCCTCTTTCAAGCCAGTAATGCTTGACAGTTGAGCATTGCCTCTGATTGGTCACAGCACTCAGCCAATCAGAGGCAGCACTTTCTGGAGGCGGGGATTTTTCAATACCTGGAAACCAGAATACTGAAGAAAACTGCCGGGGGCCAGGGAGAAGAGCTGGACAGCACTTCTAAGTGAGTTAATTTTTTTTTTCTACAGCTAAGGGTTGATTTTCAGGGAAGGGCTTATGTTTCAAGCCCTTTCCCGAAAATCATCGGTGCATGGGCTGCCTTCATCCCAGTGCCGGCCTCATTGAAAGCAACGGGATAGCATTGGGATCCTCTGCCACAGCTATGTCAGCTATGGCAGGTGATTCTTTCATCCCCGCTGCAGTTCCCTCATCTGAACACTGCGACAGTGCTGTCACAGTGTTCAGTGATGAGGGGATTCCCCTTGTGGAGTATGTGAACCCTCCGGGAGTCATCTCATCCCCGCGGGAACGAAGGAGCTACCGTGGGACATTTAAAAGATGCTTCTGGTCAGAAGTACCTTTTAAATGTCCTGCTGTAAGCAGCGTGGAAGTTTTTATGTGCGCAGGAGTGTCCAATACCTTCTGCTTCTGTAGGAGTCAATGGAATTCCTGCAAAATGCGCACTATGTCCTATCTTTTCTACGGGCGCGCTGTTTTGCGCTTCAAATTCCGTGCATATGAACGCTTCTATAGGAACCCATTGGTTCCTTTAGAAGTGTGCATTATGCGCGCGCAAAACACATGATCATGTGAATGAGGCCTTAGAGGGCAGTAGTTGCATGCGTAAAACACACAATTTTCATTCCGAAAAGGGTGTGCAAGTACGCATATGCTCCTGTGAAGGGACCCTCATCCACAGGCTATATCTGGTATTGCAGCTCAGTGCATTTACTTCAATGGGAATCAGCTGTAATAAAAGATGCAACCAATGCATATGAGGATGGTTATGGTGAAACAACTCGGGCAGTACAGCATAAGTATTTTTATTACACGTCCTTAAAGGGACTATCCCACCAAAAGCATTGCTGTGAACTCACTAGGATGTGAAAAATGGTGTATTTTTACAATATACATAAATTACATTTTATAAAAAACCAACATTTTGAAGCTTTGTAGCACCCCTGCTGTGTGGCCTTCCCCTGGTCCACCTTCTAGGGGGAACCCACATGCGTTGGTGACCATGGGCATGCAAGGCATTAACTACGGTGCACAGTGATCTGTCAGCGACCTTTCACATGGGACAGAATAGGCCACATGATGCACCGCAAGCCGCAGTCAGTCCCACACCAAAAACTACAGCTGCCTATGGATTTTAATGCAGAATTGAAAATGGCTCAAAAGCTGCACAATTCCACATCAAAATCCACAGTTAGATGTGCAGATTTTGGTGTGGAATTCCCTAGCTGGGGATTTGGCAGCAACCTGCGGTTTTATTCCATCCCGTGTGAAAGTCCCCCAGTGAGGCAGTCTTACTCGTTTGTCAGTGGACAGATGGAGCATACCCTGTAGCCCCATTCTCCTAATGGGATAAGCGGGTAAAATTTGACAGCAGAATTATTATCATCTCTGACAACGCTGCAGGTGTAGCATGGATGCTTCCTCAGCAAGATCACTAGGGGTGGTTGTGTGGAGGCACCGTTGCAGAGAGTTGTAATTTTCTTCTGGCTTTGTAGAATAACTTTTTTAACATTCCAGTGTACTGCCAGGAAATGGACACTGACTGTGCTCACGAAACATAGCCAGTGCTGGCATCTAAGACTAGGTAGCGTTGTGAAAAGCTACATTACTGTGAGCAACACAACTTTAAGGCTCTGTTCACATTTTTCCATTCTTCTGTTCTTCCATGGAACAGAAGAGCGAAAAAAAAGACCACAAGCCGGATCCATTTAATGCCAAGAACCAGCGGCGCTGGATGGAACCCATTGACTATAATGGGTTCCATCTGGTTCCGTCATGGTTTCAGACATTTTAACACTGCAGCATACTGCGCTATGTTTTCCAGCATTTATGATGGAATCCCCCAGAAGAAAGGCACCAGTGGAAATCTGGACAGAGATTAAGATAATCTTTGCAGTTAGAGATGAGTGAGCACGCTCGGCTAAGTCAGTTACTTGAGCAAGCCTTGCTCTTCTCGAGTAACTGCATTCTTGTCTGAGCGTGCTCGGGGGGGGGGGGCGGCGGGGGATAGCGGGCGGTAGCGGGGGAGAGAGTGAGAGATATCTCTCTCTCTCCCAATCGCTAACCCCCACCACCCCCCTGCTCACCCCCGCCGCCCTCCCCGTGCACGCTCGGACAAGAATGCAGTTACTCGAGAAGAGCAGAGCTCGCTCAAGTAACTGACTTATCCGAGCGTGCTCGTTCATCACTATTTGCAGTCCTTTTTGATACTACAAAACTAGTGGCTGGTTGAGGATTTAACAGCGAATGTCAATTATGAAGACAATTCATGTTTATATGCGTTTACTAAAGGGAGTGCCCCACTCTGAACCCCCTCTAGGAGCCAGAGCGAGGAATTGGTAACAAGATGTGACTCTAGTGGACTAGGGGGTTCCATGTATTGCATGGAAGGTCATCTGAATGGCCATCCTATAAGGGTTCTTTCACACTGAACGGTTTGAGGGAGTAAAATCTGCACCAAAAAACACATTAGAAAAATTGCATGTATTTTAGCCATGTTAATAGCAAAATGCAAATAGTGACAAAACTATGGCAAAAACGCACAGTCTTTCTGATGCAGTTTTTGGTGTATCTTTTTTTTTGTTGCATCAAAACTGCCTCATGTGAATGCCCCCTAATATGATCTCACCACTGCAGAAAACGTGTCTGGTTGGCTTGGGCTAAATCCGTTAGTGGCTGTAGTTTCCACATTAAAGAACTTCTGATTATATTTCGGTGCATTACTGCTGTAGATTATATTGGGTTAATTCTGTTAAGTCAGATAAGCAATTTGATGATGATGATTATTCGTTCAGTCGCATCCGACCTTCAGTCTCTCTATGGATCAATATTCTTCACACATTCCTGTCTTTCACGGCTTCTTTCAGTTCGGTGATTGACATGTTGGTGGTGGCCTTGGTTGTATCTAGCCATCTTGTTCTTTGTTGTCCTGATCTTCTCTTCCCACTGACCTTGCCAAGCATCAATACTGTTTCCAGTGAGTTAGCACACATCACATGGCCAAAAAAAGAGAGCCGCTGTTTGGTGATTTTGCCCTCTAGTGATGTTTTCCGTTTGACGCGATCTAACACTACCTTGTTCGTTGTCATGGCGGTCCAGGGTATCCATAGCATTCTCTTCCAGCTCCAAAGTTCAAACGCATCAATTCTCCTTCTGTCTGTTTTCCTGAGCGTCCAACTTTTGCAGCCATACGTCGTTATGGGAAAGCCGACTGCATTGACCAGACTGGTTTTTCTTACAATGCTAATATCCTTGGTTCTCCAGATCTTTTCCATTCATTGCATTGCATTCCTACCAAGTGTAATCCGCCTCCTGATCTCAGGTCTAGATTGCCCGTTGCAATTGATCTTGGATCGAAGCAAGATGAAGTCTAGGACTGTCTCCACTTCTCGTTCTTAATTTTTATGTTCACTGTACCGTTGCCTACCGCGGTCCTGACTTTCATTTTCTTGCTGTTGAGGTACAGTCCCATGCGTTTGCTTTCCTTTTGCACCCCTTGGATAAGGTATTCCAGGTCCCTTTCACTTTCCACAAGCAGGGTGGTGTCATCTGCATATCGGAGGTTGTTGATATTTCTGCCACCGATTTTGACCCCAATTTCTAATTCATCCAGATCGCATCACCTTATGATGTTTCTGCATACAGATTGAAAGGACTGGTGATAGAACACAGTCTTGCCGCACGCCTTTCTCAATTCCGAACCAATCCGTGTTTCCTTAAGCTGTCTCGACCATTGCTCCTGGGCGTTCTAAAGCAACCTTAGGCTGTAGCCTAAATTGATGTGTAATTTACAAGAATTATCCATTTGACGTCATGTCTTTAGTCCTGACAGGATATATGGGATCATTATTTCATCTGTACTTACCAACTACAGTATATATGTGTATTAGACTGCATTTACTTAATCTCTACTGAAATAAGACTGGTCAACAATGTTATGAATCTAATTTTAGGACTCTAGAGCTTTTATATGAAACATCTTATACCTCCTAAAATGTTACAACTAATGAGCATTTTTATTGTTTTCTTTATGTTTTTTCTTTATTTTCTTTTTAGCATTTTACATAGTGAAGTGTTTTTCTTAATATGACGTGATTGTACAAAGGCCAATGCATAAAAAACAACTTCAGGGTTCTCTCTAATGGAAAAGAACAAAAACTATTTCCTCCCCTCTCCTCATTTTCAGGTGCCTCATTGAACCAATGAGGCCAATGTTCAAGTTCCCAATAACACTGGTCAAGAAATTAAAAAAAATATTTCTATATCTGGTTTGGAAACAGGTTGATTTATTTAATTTTGCGTTGCTGAATTCAGTGGAAGAATCAGACAATAATGCAGTATTGCCAAACATTGTCTGGTTTTAAGTCCCCCAGCCAAAAAATAACACTCAAAAATGTTTTATTGGTAATATATTCGTGAATGTGAGGCCAACAAAAGCACTAGGATTCTCATATTGCAACATTCAAACTGATTTGGTTTGCCAAAATGGGATGATGGAGCTTTTCACTTGTATGGTGTCTCATTAGGGCTCGTGTCCACGGGTGTAATTCCTCCGGCAGTAAATCGCCGGTGAATCACGCTGTCTGAGGCTTTCCATAGTGTTACTATGGAAAGCGCTGGCTCCCTGTTCACGAGCGGAGAATCATTGCGATTCTCCACTCGTGGCTGGCAATTCTCCATGGTCAGCCTATCTGTCAGATAGGCTGACAGCGGAGATCCGTCTGCCGTCTCCTGCTGTGGGATACCGCAACGCCCCTGGGCAGGCAGCCTTAGACTCCCTAACCAGGATCTAACAGTAATCCACATCATCGAAGGTCCAGGGTTCTTGATAACGAGGCTCCATACTAAGTATCTCATGGTGGAAGCATTCAACCTGTTCATCACTGAAGGCACCCAATCATTGGAACAGGAAACGGCACGGCTCGGCGCTTTCCTTTCATCCATTCTGTTAGAGTTGTTGGGCAAGTTATGCAAGCAATACGAGGCACAAAGGTTTTATCCTGATCTCCGAGAGCCCAAAATACAGTTTATAAAACTTCTTCACTAAATCAGTGATTGGCTTTCTTTGTTTTTTTGGAGTGAATTTTCCATACACATAACAAAAGTTGTTGGGGTGGTTTACACATCAACGTTTACTAGTTGCCATAGTACTAACTATAACTCAATTTCAGAATGTTTCACATCACTACCTCACACAGGAAATGCAAAACACACAGATAAACAGAAACTGAGGTAAGAGAAACTCAAAAAATACCGATATGCTGAGTGAAGAATGAAGAGAAGTGCTTCATGTAGGTTACAACAAACACTAAACAGCAGTACAGATAGGCTCATGTCGGTAACCTTCCAGCTCTTCTTCTCTATCTGGCCCAGACTACCAGGACCACTTCTCCAGGTCACAACTTGTCTCTGAGGAATTTGATACAGGCATCTTTGAGTTGTCAATTTTCCAGTCAACTGGCTTTGTTTTCCAAAACTCTACATAATCTTTCCACCCATAATGCCCCAGAAAGTAATAATACCACCAGTTGTGGCCTACACTGTAACAAAGTATCCCCCATTTTTGTTGCCTTTAGGCCCCACATGAGTGTGAATGTTAGCGCTAGCGCTTGGGCATTGCATGTGATTGGGTTTGTGCCCCCCTCACTGGCACCAACCCCAAGACTGATCGGCCCACCAGGTTTTTTCCCAGTGAAGTCAATTACCAGTCTGCCATTGAATGTACCCATGGGTCAAGAAATTCCTGTGCACCCATGATATATACAAGGATGGGGAAAATTGACTTCTACCTCATTGTTTTTTTGTTTTTTTTTGCCTTCCTCAGGATCAATATTGGGGGGTAATGGGATGGACATATATCTTTTTTCGGTCTAACATACCATGTCACTATAATGATGAAGGCTATGCTTACCTTTTTATCATCTAGAATTCAGAAGAGAAGTGCAAAGGAGTTTGATGCAATAAGCAATGTCATTCCAAGCTTAGCCAGCACGGCTTGACTCCTGGTCTCCCACTCTTAGATGTCTACCTAGTACCAGGTAAGAGATAAAAACTGCAGATCTGCTCATGTAAGATATGGGGAAAGCTATCAATTTTGCAAAATATGAAAGTCAAATGAATTGCTGATTGTCCTGGATCCGAGCCACTTTTAGAAATAAAACCTGAGACATCTGGCTGGAAATATGGAATTCTGCTCATGAACTTGATATATTTGATTCCTGACTCATAATAAATTTCAAATATTTATATGAGCAATGTGAAGTACATTTTCATATCAATATTCAAGATTTTTGGCTCTGGAGTTGCATACAGTGGATGCTTAAGATAGTATTGTGAAACAGTACATGCGATACACCAATAGCCATGGAAGAGAAACGTCAGATTTGATGGACAGAAGACACCGATATGTGAGACGGCTGGATGGACAGATTAGGCCGCACAATGTCCCGCCTATATCAAATATTCAATTACCAATGATTAATCCGCGATCTAGGGTTCATGAAATACAGGGTTCTTCAAAAAGAAGGAGCAAATTTGTGGAGTCCACAATCCACACATCACTGAAAAGAAGAAGATTCAAAGTTTTTTATGACATACCAGTAAGTTCCATTTTCTGCCACGCTGCAGCGCTGTTTATTGTTATTTAGAGTTTATAGGAAAATGGCGAGAAAAATTCATTTTGTGTGCTTGAGTTTAAGTGGGAATTCATTGTTCAAGTGCAGGAATTCCGTCATCGATTCCAAAAACAGCCGCCTCGTCCCAAACAAATTTGCAAGTGGCACAGAACATTTGTTGAACTTGGTTGCATACGTAAACAGAAAAGCAAGGGTCACCATTCCGAACTCCTGGCATCATGGCGCCCAGGATGCTGGGACCTCTGCTAGGCAGCAGCGGTTACCTGGCATCCGCTCTGCACTGACAGCACAGTCTTTGCTAGAGCTGCTCTCCTGTTTCCCAGGAGGGAGGTAAATATTGTAAGAGCTGGTGCGGGCAGAGTCCTCCTCACCAGGAGCATGGTGTAGTCTTTGGGGGGACAGAGACCTATGTGTAGCTTTGTCACCTGGTTCCTCTAGCAGAAAGTCAAGTTGGACTTCCGCTGCCCAACTCAGTTCTCTTGGCACCGGGGAAACACTCACCATCCTGCTGCCCGGTACTACTGACTGGTACACATTACGTTTTTTTAGTACCGTCATCAGCCACAAAGGAACAAGTAGACCCACAGTTCATGGTTGCAGTAAAATGGGAACCAACTTTATTAATTACCGAGGGCTTCTTTCTCCTGGAGTCCTGGGAAGCAGCCTGTGTACTTCCCAAGATGCCTCCTCATCTGTGTCTCAGACTGAGTTCTTCCTCACCAGAAGGCAGAGACCATCTTATTATATCACAACCTGGATACCAGGGCAATGGGGAAAATTGATGCATTGCGCCAAGCACGGGTTGCTCTTACGACCATTCAAGGGGCACAAAACGAAAATTTACAGTAACAGGAAATTTTATGTAAAAGAAACAGCAAAAGTCATAATCAACCATATGGCACCCCCTTGCATTGTCACATGTCCAGCTATCTAAAAAATGTTTTTAACCCCTTTCCATTTGAAGACGTAAATGTACATCCTAGCTGAGACGCTAATCTCATGAATGGATGTACACTTACGTCATATGGATGGTGTGTGAGCCTGCGCCATCCTCAGTGGGAGCCAGCTGTGACTGACAGCTAGCCTCCTGGGAGAAGTGAGACCAGCAATCCCCACCGGTAACTCCTTACATGCCACAAATTAATGTTGATTGCGGGATGTAAAGGTCTCACAGAGAGAGAGGGCGCTCCCTCTATGATATCATCAGCTCTCCATTATATTATCGTGAAGGGCTATGGCAACCAGATAATGGTGTCCGGGTCAGCCATGGCCTGTGATCGCTATTAGCGATAATGTATTGCAGTACAGAAGTACTGCAACGTAATATCCAGGCAATCATAGCATCAAAGGTTGAAGTTCCCTACAGGGACATAAAAATGTAAAACAAAAAACACAGTTAAAGGCTTGGTCAGACGAGCGATTTTTTTTAGCGCATGAATAGCACGCTAAGAAAAAAAAAATCACACACTGCGTATCGAAAAATCCCGTGAACGGGTGTATTTGCACTTGCGTGCCCTATCTATTGCAGGTGCGATTTTTTTAGCGCTTCTAAAAAACGTACATGTGAACGCTTTCATTAGAAAGCATTGGTTCTAATAGAGCCACTTCTTAAGCGCAGCTATTGATGTGTTAAAAAAAAATGCTCATCTGACCGAGCCCTAAAGAATATAAAACAAAAACATGTGCATACGTTACGCCCTTGTTTAAAAAAAAAAAAATTGAAAACCCACATTTGGTATCATTGCGTCCATTACGACCTGTAAAACTGAACACACTTTTTGTCTCGCACAGCAAACGTTATAGAAAAGGGGAACAAATGGAGCAAATATGCTTTTTTTGTTAATTTCAACTCCCAAAATGGTACAAATAAAAACCACAGCTCATCACTCAAATAAACGAGTCCTCACAAAGCTTCACTGATGGAAAAACTAAAAAAAATCACGAGACATTGAATGCAGGCATACAAATTTATTTTTTCCAAAAAAAGGGTTTTTATTGTGCAAAAGGTGAAAAAACCTAAAATAATATATAATCTTGGTAATGTTGTAATCATAGCAACCCGTAGAAATATGTATCATGTCATTTATGCTGCATGATGAACACCGGAAAAAAACAAGCAAGCAAAAAAAAAAAACAATGGCAAAATTGATTTTTTTTTCTTGCTGTCATCCCCCAAAAATTGATAAAATTTATGTAATTAATTATATGTACCCCAAAAAATTATACCAATAAACTCTACAACTTGACATGCAAAAAACAAGCCCTCATCTGGCCGTGACGCTGGAAAAATTAAACAGTTATGGCTTTTGAAAAGTAGAGATGAAAATCCTCCAAAAATCGTTGTGTCCTTATGGTCAAAATAGGCCGTGTCACTAAGGGGTTAACCCTTTGCAATCCAATTTTAGATTCAGAGTTTCCTAGGGGGGTTTCTCTTTCTGCCATTATACAATGGCGCCATCTGCTGGTTAGAGCCAGTACTGCAGTATGGGACATGCTGGAGAGGCCCCCCGACAACAGAGGGGCGAGTAATATACAGTAAGAATACCCTGCCGGATGTCTTCAGACATCGGAGCTGTGCAGGCTTCAAACAGAATGTCTTCAGACGTCAGACAGTGGATTGGAAAGGGTTACTACTTTGACAACCCCTTTCAAGGTAATGTGTAACTTGACACAACGTCTTTCAATATAATTAGCATTGGATGCATTTTGCTTTATCCGATACATATACAAGCGGCGTCCTTAATATGTTTGCCGTTTTCTGAATTCTAGTATTTCCCACTGACAGAAGGAAGAATCTAAGTTTATTCGGAAAGAATGAGTTCATTCCAGTATGGTTGACGCTGACATCTGATGTATCAATCCAAGACAATCCTCCGGTTTTAGCATAGCACCATGCACTTGTCTTTGAAGCAATGTGTTGACAGTCAATACTTGAACGCTGACATCAGACGCTCAAGAGAGTCATCCGCTGAGGCTGTCATGCTCTAGGCAGATTAATAAAAAATGCTCAAGGCCACAAACCCTCCCTGCCTGGGGACATCATTTAGCACCTGCTCCTCGCTGGATGACTATGAGCTCAACCTTCTAAACTCTGAATCATTGTTATGAGAAGTACGAACTTATTATATCACAAAACATCACAAAATAATGAGTCTCCGAAAACACTTAGCAGCTAAAATAACTAAGTGATAAGAATAAGTGATTCAGAGAGATTCGTTTCACTCTATAAACTAGAGCCAAGGCTAGCGAAAATAGAAATCTAGTTCAAAATGGCTACCTAACCGTAGAACCTTACCGGAAAAGAAATGTTTAGGCCTTACGGAGATTAAATGGTGATGACAGAGAAGACACCATCAAATAGCTCCAACTTTTTATGCACTTTTTAGACCACATCTATGTTCTTCCGAAACTCTCTTGTAGATAGCAGAAGAAGCGTTATACAGTTCTGATTGGTCCTTATATACGTTACGTCCCAGTGTGTTTAGATGGTGATGTTCTTGTCTTTACATCTTATCTAGTGGTAGAACATTTCGGCATAAATTAGTAGTACATGAGAACACTCAATCGGGAGGGGTATTGCCTATCCTTGAGGAGAGCATCTAGAAGGGGGGGGGGGGGGAGACTTATAGGGCCATGCATGCTCCTCTGGGAAGTATGCACATAAGAAAGATGGAACAAGACCTTTGCAGCGCCACCTATCGGTTGGCAACATTCCTGCAAATCAATGTCCGACCCTTTTTATATAGGTCTTTATAACAATGATTGGGAATTGAAAACCAAGCCAGATTCCAGACACAGACAGCTGTTTCGGAGCTTTTTTCCCTGATCAGTGTGTAGTAGGATTCTGGAGAACACTCATGCACATGAAACTTCCACCCCCTTTTTCTACTCGCAACCTAAAAGTTCAGAAACTTCCCCAGTCACAGAAAAATTAAAAAATCCAACACAACGGAGGAAAATTACAGCTACAAAGGGACCTAGATAAACTCGGGGTTTGGGGAGAAAAATGGCAAATGAAGTTCAGCATCGATAAATATAAGGTTCTGCACATGAGTAGAAGAAACGGATGTCACCAATGCACACTTAATGGAGTACAGCTAGGGAAAAGTGAGATGGAAAAGATCGGGGGGTACTAGTGGATTATAGACTAAACTGGAGTAACCAATGCCAGTCAGCTGCTGCAAAAGCTAATTAAGTCTTGGGGTGCATTAAAACAGGTATAGGGGCGAGGGATGGGAACATTATTCTCCCACTATATGAGGTACTTGTCAGGCCTCACATGGAATACTGTGTACAGTTCTGGACACCGGTGCTCAGGAAGGATGTTACAGTGCTTGAGGGGGTTTAAAGAAGGGCAACTAAACTAATACATGGAATGGGAGGACTGGAATACCCAGAGAGGCATCAAAACTGGGATTATTCACCCTGGAAAAAAGATGGCTAAGGGGCAACCAAATAACTATGTGTAAATACATGAGGGGACAATACAAGGATCTCTCCCAGGATCTGTTTATACCCAGGGCTGCAACGGTAACAAGAGGGCATCCGCTACGTCTAGAAGGAAGCAGGTTTCATCACCAACACAGAAAAGGGTTCTTTACTGTAAGAGCAGTGAGACTGTGCAACTCTCTGCCTGAGGATGTGGTGATGGCAAAATCCATAGAGGAGTTTAAGAGGGACTAGATGTCTTTTTAGAGCGGAAGGATATTACAGGATATAGACATTAAATACCAGAAGAGTAGTTGATCAGGGTATCTTCCGACTGCTGGTCTTGGAGTCAAGTTGAAACTTTCAAATGTTGATCCAGAGATTATTCTGATTCATTATGGAGTTGGGAAGGAATTTTCCCCACAAAATGGGGTAAATTACATCCTCTTGAACAACTATTTTGTGTTCGAGGGGGTGTATTACCAACAGCGACAGGGCACCGCGATGGGCTCTACTGTAACTCCAACATATGCAAACACGTACATGCGCAAGTTTGAGGAGGACTTTATATACCCCTCGGCATTTTCAGGTCAAATTTTGTGCTGGAACAGATATATTGACGATGTGTTTTTGTTATGGGAAGGTTCAATCACCGAAGTTCAAATGTTTGGGGAATTCTTGAATTCCGTATTTCCGGAGTTGAAGTTCACTCTATCTCACTCTTACGATGAAATTCAATTTTTAGATGTTGTGAGTAGAAAGTCAGATGATAGTCTAATTACTGATCTTTTTGTTATGGAAACAGATCGCAATAGCCTTTTGTTATATAATAGTGCACATCCAGACTCTACTAAAAACTCATTACCTTCTTGAGATTGTAATCTTGAGTTCTCTATATAATTAGAGATTTCATCCGTTGAGCCATCTATATCTATTATTAATAGAGATGAGCGAACGCGTTCGTCCGAGCTTGATATTCGTGCGAATATTAGGGTGTTCGGGATGTTCGTTATTCGTGACGAACACCATGCGGTGTTCTGGTTACTTTCACTTCCTTCCCTGAGACGTTAGCGCGCTTTTCTGGCCAATTGAAAGACAGGGAAGGCATTACAACTTCCCCCTGCAACGTTTAAGCCCTATACCACCCCCCTGCTGTGAGTGGCTGGCGAGATCAGGTGTTCGCCTAATATAAAAGTCGGCCCCTCCCGCGGCTCGCCTCAGATGCGGTGTGAGTTAGATGAGGGACAGTGCTGTTTATACCGGAGCTGCTGTAGGGAAAGAATTGGTAGTTAGTGTAGGCTTCAAGACCCCCCAAAGGTCCTTATTAGGGCCACTGATAGCTGTGTGTTGGCTGCTGTTAGCAGTGGGATTTTTTTTTTTCTCAAAATCGCCTCTGCAGACCGTTGCACCTGGCATTAGGGACAGAAGTGCTGCATAGGCAGGGAGAGTGTTAGGAGTGAGTGTAGCCTTCAAGAACCTCAACGGTCCTTTCTAGGGCCATATTTATCCGTGTGCAGTACTGTCCAGGCTGCTGTTGGCTGTGCTGCATTTTTTTTGGGCTTCTCAAAATCGCCTCTGCAGAGCATTCCACCCTCCATTGATACTGCAGGGAAAGAATTGTATAGGCAGGGCCACAACACAGTTATTATTCATAGAATATACGCAGTGCTGCCTGTTGGTGGGAAAAAACTGAAAACAAATCTATTTGTCCAGCCTCTGTCCGTCCTTACGGGCGGTGGACACGTGTGAGCTGCGTGAAAAACATTGCTAAATCATACGCAGCCAGCTACGCTTTACTGCTGGGTTCGCCATTTGCTTTCCTTAATTGGGAAAAAAAATACCTGCTCTCCAAGAGTTATAATAACTCTGCTACCCTCACGTTCTGTGACACATAAGCAGGGACACAGCACAGTTATTAAACTTCTCAGGTTCATTGAATATACGCAGTGCTGCCTGTTGGTGGGAAAAAACTGAAAACAAATCTATTTGTCCAGCCTGTGTCCGTCCTTACGCCTGTGGAGACGTGTGAGCTGCGTGAAAAACATTGCTAAATCATACGCACCCAGCTACGCTTTACTGCTGGGTTCGCCATTTGCTTTCCTTAATTGGGAAAAAAAATACCTGCTCTCCAAGAGTTATAATAACTCTGCTACCCTCACGTTCTGTGACACATAAGCAGGGACACAGCACAGTTATTAAACTTCTCAGGTTCATTGAATATACGCAGTGCTGCCTGTTGGTGGGAAAAAACTGAAAACAAATCTATTTGTCCAGCCTGTGTCCGTCCTTACGCCTGTGGAGACGTGTGAGCTGCGTGAAAAACATTGCTAAATCATACGCACCCAGCTACGCTTTACTGCTGGGTTCGCCATTTGCTTTCCTTAATTGGGAAAAAAAATACCTGCTCTCCAAGAGTTATAATAACTCTGCTACCCTCACGTTCTGTGACACATAAGCAGGGACACAGCACAGTTATTAAACTTAGATAATTCATTCACTAGAGGCAGTGGGGCCTTTCGTTTTCCAAAAAGGGCAAAAATTATATTTGGCCTGCAGTCTTGCGCCAATTTATTTCCTGCCTGTGAAATCAAATCACTGGTAATACAGCATGCTGAGGGGTAGGGGTAGGCCTAGAGGACGTGGACGCGGCCGAGGACGCGGAGGGCCAAGTCAGGGTGTGGGCACAGGCCAAGCTCCTGATCCAGGTGTGTCGCAGCCGACTGCTGCGCGATTAGGAGAGAGGCACGTTTCTGGCGTCCCCACATTCATCGCCCAATTAATGGGTCCACGCGGGAGACGGTTATTAGAAAATGAGCAGTGTGAGCAGGTCCTGTCCTGGATGGCAGAAAGTGCTTCGAGCAACCTATCGTCTACCCGCAGTTCTGCGCCGTCCACAGCTGCCAATCCGAATCCTCTGTCTGCTGCTCCTCCTTCCTCCCAGCCTCCTCACTCCACTACAATGACACCTGCTCAGGAGCGGGAACACTCCCAGGAACTGTTCTCGGGCCCCTGCTTAGATTGGGCAGCAGCGGTTCCTCTCCCACCAGAGGAGTTTATCGTCACTGATGCCCAACCATTCGAAAGTTCCCGGGGTCCGGGGGAAGAGGCTGGGGACTTCCGCCAACTGTCTCAACAACTTTCTGTGGGTGAGGAGGACGATGACGATCAGACACAGTTGTCTTGCAGTGAGGTAGTAGTAAGGGCAGTAAGTCCCAGGGAGCAGCGCACAGAGGATTCGGAGGAAGAGCAGCAGGACGATGAGGTGACTGACCCCACCTGGTGTGCAACGCTTACTCAGGAGGACAGGTCTTCAGAGGGGGAGTCAAGGGCATCAGCAGGGCAGGTTGCAAGAGGCAGTGCAGTGGCCAGGGGTAGAGGCAGGGCCAGACCGAATAATCCACCAAGTGTTTCCCAAAGCGCCCCCTCGCGCCATGCCACCCTGCGGAGGCCGAGGTGCTCTAAGGTCTGGCAGTTTTTCACAGAGACGCCTGACGACCGACGAACAGTGGTGTGCAACCTTTGTCGCGCAAAGCTCAGCCGGGGAGCCAACACCAACAGCCTCACCACCACCACCATGCGCAGACATATGATGGCCAAGCACCCCGCAAGGTGGGACAAAGGCCGTTCACCGCCTCCGGTTTGCACCCCTGCCTCTCCCCCTGTGCCCCAACCTGCCACTGAGATGCAACCCCCCTCTCAGGACACAGGCACTACCGCCTCATGGCCTGCACCCACACCCTCATCTCCGCTGTCCTCGGCCCCATCCAGCAGTGTAGTTCAGCGCACCGTTCAGCCGTCGCTTGCGCAAGTGTTCGAGCGCAAGCGCAAGTACGCCGCCACGCACCCGCACGCTCAAACGTTAACCGTCCGCATCGCAAAATTCATCAGCCTTGAGATGCTGCCGTATAGGGTTGTGGAAACGGAGTCCTTCAAAAGTATCATGGAGGCGGCGGCCCCGCGCTACTCAGTTCCCAGTCGCCACTACTTTTCCCGATGTGCCGTCCAGGCCCTGCACGACCACGTCTCCCGCAACATTGTGCGCGCCCTCACCAACGCGGTTACTGCCACGGTCCACTTAACTACGGACACGTGGACAAGCACAGGCGGGCAGGGCCACTACATCTCCCTGACGGCACATTGGGTGAATTTAGTGGAGGCTGGGACAGAGTCAGAGCCTGGGACCGCTCACGTCCTACCCACCCCCAGAATTGCGGGCCCCAGCTCGGTGCTGGTATCTGCGGAGGTGTATGCTTCCTCCACTAAAGCACCCTCCTCCTCCTCCTCCTCCTCTGTCTCACAATCAAGATGTGTTAGCAGCAGCATGTCGCCAGCAGTCGGTGTCGCGCGGTGTGGCAGCACAGCGGTGGGCAAGCGTCAGCAGGCCGTGCTGAAACTACTCAGCTTAGGCGATAAGAGGCACACGGCCCACGAACTGCTGCAGGGTCTGACACAGCAGACCGACCGCTGGCTTGCGCCGCTGAGCCTCCAACCGGGCATGGTCGTGTGTGACAACGGCCGTAACCTGGTGGCGGCTCTGCAGCTCGGCAGCCTCACGCACGTGCCATGCCTGGCCCACGTCTTTAATTTGGTGGTTCAGCGGTTTCTGAAAAGCTACCCACGCTTGTCAGACCTGCTCGTAAAGGCGCGCCGGCTCTGCGCACATTTCCGCAAGTCCCACACGGACGCTGCCACCCTGCGCACCCTGCAACATCACTTTAAGCTGCCAGTGCACCGACTGCTGTGCGACGTGCCCACACGGTGGAACTCTACGCTCCACATGTTGGCCAGGCTCTATGAACAGCGTAGAGCTATAGTCGAATACCAACTCCAACATGGGCGGCGCAGTGGGAGTCAGCCTCCTCAATTCCTTTCAGAAGAGTGGGCCTGGTTGGCAGACATCTGCCATGTCCTTGGTAATTTTGAGGAGTCTACCCAGGTGGTGAGCGGCGATGCTACAATCATTAGCGTCACCATTCCTCTGCTATGCATCTTGAGAAATTCCCTGCAAACCATAAAGGCAGCTGCTTTGCGCTCGGAAACGGGGGCGGGGGAAGACAGTATGCCGCTGGATAGTCAGGGCACCCTCCTGTCTATTTCTCAGCGCGTACAGGAGGAGGAGGAGGAGCATGAGGAGGATGAGGAGGAGGGGGAAGAGACAGCTTGGCCCGCTGCTGACGGTACACCGGCTGATTGCCTGTCATCCTTTCAGCGTGTATGGCCTGAGGAGGAGGAGGAGGAGGAGGAGGAGGATCCTGATAGTGATCTTCCTAGTGAAGACAGCCATGTGTTGCGTACAGGTACCCTGGCACACATGGCTGACTTCATGTTAGGATGCCTTTCTCGTGACCCTCGCGTTGCACGCATTCTGGCCACTACGGATTACTGGGTGTACACACTGCTCGATCCACGGTATAAGGAGAACCTGCCCACTCTGATTCCCGAAGAGGAAAGGGGTTCGAGAGTGTTGCTATACCACAGGACCCTTGCGGACAAGCTGATGGTAAAATTCCCAGCCGACAGCGCTAGTGGCAGAAGGCGCAGTTCCGAGGGCCATGTTGCAGGGGATGTGCGTAGATCGAGCAGCATGTACATCCCAGGCAGTGCAACAGTCTTTAAGGGCCTGGCCAGCTTTATGGCTCCCCACCAAGACTGTGTCACCGCTCCCCAGTCACGGCTGAGTCGGCGGGAGCACTGCAAAAGGATGGTGAGGGAGTACGTAGCGGATCGCACGACCATCCTTGGTGACGCCTCTGCCCCCTACAACTACTGGGTGTCGAAGCTGGACACGTGGCCTGAACTAGCCCTGTATGCCCTTGAGGTGCTTGCTTGTCCTGCGGCTAGCGTCTTGTCGGAGAGGGTGTTTAGTGCGGCTGGGGGAATCATCACAGATAAGCGTAGCCGCTTGTCAACCGACAGTGCCGACAGGCTAACACTCATCAAGATGAACAAAGGCTGGATTTCCCCAGACTTCTGTTCTCCACCAGCGGACAGCAGCGATACGTAAGCAATACGTAGGCTGCACCCGCGGATGGAAGCTACGTTCTCTCTCACCATCCAAAACGGGGACATTTCTGCTTCATCAATCTGTGTCTAATATTCCTCCTCCTCCTCCTCCTGCTCCACCTCCTGAAACCTCACGTAATCACGCTGAACGGGCAATTTTTCTTAGGGCCACAAGGCTCACTCAAATAATTTTTCAGAACAATTTTTATAAGTTTCAATGCGCTTAAAAGCATTGGAACTTTAACTTGAACCAATTTTTCGTTACACTGGGCTGCCTCCAGGCCTAGTTACCACTTAAGCCACATTAACCAAAGCGATTAATGGGTTTCACCTGCCCTCTTGGCTGGCCATGGCCAATTTTTGGGATGTACATTAGTACTGTTGATACAGCAATTTTTGTGGGCCCTCGCCTACAGTGTAATCAAATTAATTTTTAGCCCACCTGCATTACAGCTGACGTTACCTCAGCTGTGTTGGGCAATGCAATGGGATATTTCTATGTACCGCCGGTGGCTTCCTGGCACCCACCCAGGCAGTGGGTCCACAGGGAGTTAAACCTACATGTGTCCACTTGTAAAGAATCCCAGTCTGACTGGGGCATGCAGTGTGGGCCGAAGCCCACCTGTATTACGCACGACATTACTACCTCAGCTGTGTTGGGCAATGCAATGGGATATTTTTGTGTACCGCCGGTGGGTTCCAGGGAGCCACCCATGCTGTAGGTGCACACTGAGTTTTTAATACATCTGTACACTTCTAAAGAACCCGTCTGACTGGGGCATGCAGTGTGGGCCGAAGCCCACCTGTATTACGCACGACATTACTACCTCAGCTGTGTTGGGCAATGCAATGGGATATTTCTATGTACCGCCGGTGGCTTCCTGGCACCCACCCAGGCAGTGGGTCCACAGGGAGTTAAACCTACATGTGTCCACTTGTAAAGAATCCCAGTCTGACTGGGGCATGCAGTGTGGGCCGAAGCCCACCTGTATTACGCACGACATTACTACCTCAGCTGTGTTGGGCAATGCAATGGGATATTTTTGTGTACCGCCGGTGGGTTCCAGGGAGCCACCCATGCTGTAGGTGCACACTGAGTTTTTAATACATCTGTACACTTCTAAAGAACCCGTCTGACTGGGGCATGCAGTGTGGGCCGAAGCCCACCTGTATTACGCACGACATTACTACCTCAGCTGTGTTGGGCAATGCAATGGGATATTTCTATGTACCGCCGGTGGCTTCCTGGCACCCACCCAGGCAGTGGGTCCACAGGGAGTTAAACCTACATGTGTCCACTTGTAAAGAACCCCAGTCTGACTGGGGCATGCAGTGTGGGCCGAAGCCCACCTGCATTAAGCACGACATTACTACCTCAGCTGTGTTGGGCAATGCAATGGGATATTTCTGTGTACCGCCGGTGGGTTCCAGGGAGCCACCCATGCTGTGGGTCGACAGGGACTTCACAATAGGGAGTTGTACCTGCCTGTGTCTATGAATTAAAAAGCCCGGTCTGACTGGGGCATGCAGACACCTTGACAGAATGAATAGTGTGTGGCACATAGGTTCCCCATTGCTATGCCCACGTGTGCAGCTCCTGATGGCGGTGGCACAGGATTCTATTTCTCATTGCTTCTGTACAGCATTGTGGGCTATCGCTCCGCCACTTTTAAAGAGGGTCGCTGCCTAGCCGTGCCAACCTCTGCAGTGTATGCCTGCGGTCCCTCGTCATGGCAGATGCAATTCTAAATAGACATGAGCGTGGTGTGGCATGAGGGCAGCTGAAGGCTGCGCAGGGACACTTTGGTGTGCGCTGTGGGGGGGAGGGGGTGCGGTTGGGCAGCATGTAACTCAGGAGAAGTGTCAGTGGAGTGTCATGCAGGCAGTGATTGTGCTTTGTTGGAGGTAGTGTGGTGCTTAGCAAAGGTATGCCATGCTAATGAGCGCTTTTCAGAAGTAAAAGTTGTTGGGAGGGGGGGGGGGCACTCTTGCCGCTATTGTGGCTTAATAGTGGGACCTGTGAACTTAGGATGCAGCCCAACATGTAGCCCCTCGCCTGCCCTATCCGTCACTGTGTCATTCCCATCACTTTCCTGAATTGCCCAGATTTTCACACATGAAAACCTTAGCGAGCATCGGCGAAATACAAAAATGTTCTGGTCGCCCATTGACTTCAATGGGGTTCGTTGTTCGAAACGAACCCTCGAGCATCACGGGAAGTTCGTTACGAATAACGAACACCCGAACATTTTGGTGTTCGCTCATCTCTAATTATTAACTAATAATAATATAACTCTAAGTTAATACATTACATCCAATGCATGGTAAAGTTTATTGATAGTTTAGCATATTAGTGATCTTATATACACTCCATGTATCTGTCCTGCTTTGACATATTGCATCTCGAATATGCTGAGATGCTTTGCGCCATCTTCCTTGAGGGCAATGACCACACTTTGTATCACTTACATAATGTCGGAGGTCCCGCGTGATTACGGGAGTCCAGCACATGCGCAGTTGGACTGGGAGCCCGCTATTTGTTATTGCTATGGCAGCGGACATGTACATATTACATCTCGAGTATGTTGAGATGCTTTGCGCCATCTTCCTTGAGGGCAATGACCACACTTTCTATTACTTACATAATGCCGGAAGTTCCGCGTGATTAGGGGATTCCCACGAATGCGCAGTTAGACTGGGGGCCCGCTATTCGTTATCGCTATGACGGCAGACATCTGTATTATTCACTTGCCCCCTCTCACATATTAATATGATTAGTTTAATGGTTTTGCACTGCTTCTTTCAGTTTTGTAATATCCATGCCAGTATCAGCTTTGACAATATCAGCCATCGTGTTCTTTGGCTGCCAGGTCTTCTTTTGCCACTGATCTGTCCAAGCATTACAGATTTTTCTAGTGACTCTGCTTGGATTACATGGCCAAAATATGTCTTTGCTTTTGCAATAACCTTCTTTAACCATTTTGTTAAATAAATGCTATAAGTGGCCAACATAAGGGTCATTTACATAGGACAATTATCATTCAAAATTAGTTCAAATGAACAAATTTGCACAATAATCATTGCATCTAAACTAACAGTCATCCTGCACTATTTGTTTACAGTTCGCTGGTCACTCACTTTCAACAAGCATGAAAATCATCAATGGATCACTTACTTCTCACTGAGTGTAAATGCTCCCCACTCAGAGATTCACATAGAATGTGAAGCGCTAAGTGAGGAGCCAGCGAGAAGCTAGATTTTCGAGTACATTGGACCCTTAGACCATTGTCTAAATGAGATAATAGTCTAAGGGTCCAATGTACTCAAAAAAAGCTGTGAAAACGCAAACAATAAAAAAAATACATGAATGAAAGCATAGTTCATGTATTCAGTGCTGTCTAGAACATGCTAATTTTGGTGAGGCCAAATGATGATCTAAAGTGTATATGAGCCCCCTGTTAGGGAGATTAGGATAGCATAGTTGAATTTAAACTGCCTATTCCTTTTGTTCTTAGGAGGATAGGCCACTGCTAGAGGAAGGGCTGGAGGAAGGCTCTTATGCATATGTTGCTTTGTTACTGCTGAGCCCTATCAAATATTCTGGCATAAGATTCAGGCCAGATGTATTGTAGAGTGTTCCTAATATCAGAAAACACAGCGTAATAATTAGAGAGCTACAATTTACAGTGGCACGACCTGGGCACAACATGCTGGGCACTGAAATGGCAAAAACTTGCACTTTCCACTCTGCAAATTCCAATGTACACTAATTTCTAAAACAAAACACCTGAGGTGTAAAATGCTCACTACACCCCCAGATGAATACTTTGATTACCTCCAGAATAAGGTCACAGGCTGAGCTTGTCTCTTTTCCCATAATATGGCCTTGCCAGTTCTACAAGTAAGAAAGTCTTCTTTTTACAAGCTTTACTCATTGTTATAAGCATATTCATTCTTAAGATGAGAAAAATAATAACTTTTTTGTAACTTTGTTACTGTTTCTCAAATTGTATTTGTATCTTACAGTAAGACTTTGAGCTAGCATTTGCAATTACTACAGCATGTTATATTAGGACTAATGGCTACTGCAATCATTCAAACCTTTAGCCAAATCACACTATACTTTATTGTACATATAACACTTTATTTTTGTGCAACAGTGCCACAGTTATAGGCCTCATGTTAGACGCTGTCATGTCAATACTCTAATGTCCGAGGAAGCCCATAGGCGCTTCTGCAGCAAAAGGCCAACAGTATTATGAATTGCTCATGGTAGGTTTTGTACTGGGCCCAGGAACATCAAGACAAAACATGTCTCTGATATATGATTTTAAAAATGAATAAAGAAATGACTTTCATATTTCACTTTCACCTGTTCTCAGAAATACTTCTAGATCTGTAAGGTTTTTGTCTCTTTATTAAGTTAAAATCATAACAGGATCACTAAGGCCCAATGTCCAGGGGCAAATGTGGTTTGCTGAATCCGCGTGGGGCACCCACGCAGGAGATCCGCAAATCAAGCTGCCCATAGAGAAGCATGGGCATTCGCAAATGGATTAAAGCATGCAGATTTGTTTTACGGACTTTTTGGTCCAGAAAACAAATTGCAGCATGTTCCATTTTTTGTGCGATTCCTGCACGGACAGCTTCCATTGAAGTCAATGAAAGCCATCCGATCCGCGGCACACCCACAGCTGACTTAAGGTGGATTCAATGGGAAAGCAGGAGATTTAAAAAAAAAGAAAACTATCATGCATGTCAGATGGCGAGCTGTGAGGACCATGCTCAGTACAGCAAACCTAGAAGTGGAGAGTTCCGCGTGGATGCCACCACCGGTGTAATACAGGTACACAGGACTCAGCGGCCACAGGCAGGGCTGGATTCCATGCAGGATTCGCCGCGTGGAATCTGACCCGCCTGTGGACATTATGCCTAAGTGAAAGTGCAAGGAAAAAGTATCTTATCAAATTCTTTGACTTTTGACAAACTTTTAATCCCTGTCATTTTACATCTTGATCTTTACATTATTTTCTTTAAAGATATTGAATTACTGTAGAAGATCATAGGTTCCACAATGATTTTAGAAAAGCTATAGTATTTTAAAAATGTAAAAAGTCACTTTTTGAAACACTGAAATAAAATATATGACAACAAATTATTAATTTAATAGATATATGATTTAAGTCATCTCAGTGAACATCTCAATCTTAAAGACTGGTTTAAAATCGGCAAAGGCGCCCAACAGTGTTGCATCCTCTCACTCTTCTTGTCTAACCTGCAGGCAGAAGTGGTCATGTGGAAAATAGACCTAGACGAATTGAAAACTGGGTGAAAATAGGTGTCAAAAACATCAACAATTTATGTTACATGGATGACACAACTCTGCTTGTAGAAACAGAAGCTGGTCTGAAGCAGTTGTAAGATTAAACTGCAAGCGTAAAAAGGGACATCTCTGAATTTAAATAAGACAAATATTATGACGACTGCAAAAAATTACCAAATTCAAATTAATTTCAAATACAAATTAAGGCCATAAAATGCATGCAAGACTTAATTTTCCTTAGTTCAAAAATTAGCTAGGATGGAGAATCTATGACATAGATAAAACGTAGGATTGCATTGGGGTGAAGCACCATGCTAAACATGAACAAAATCTGGAAAAGCAAGGATATCGGAATAGCAACTAAATGCAGGATAGCGCAAAGAATTATTTTCCCCATAGTCATCTATTGATATGAATGCTGGACTGTGAAAAAAGCTGCTAGAAGGAGGATTGATGCGTTTGAGCTGTGGTGCTGGCAAACGCTGCCCCGGACAGTGAGAGTAACAAACAGAGAAGTCCAGAATCGTATAAGACCCGATACATCACTGGAGGGCAAGATGACGAGACTCAGACTCACGTATTTTGGCCATGTAATGCAAGCAGAGTCACTAGAAAAATATTTAATACTTGGAAAGATCAGTGGCAAAAGAACACCTGGACGTTAAAGAACACGATGGCTGATACTCTCAAAGCTGATACTGACATGGATATCAAACAACTGAAATAAGCAGCGCAAAACCGAAAAACATGGAGAGCTGGCCTTTAGGGTCATCGAGGGTCGGGAACGACTAAACGGCTAGCAACATAATTTAAGACATCAAAACTGAGTAAAACTTAATGCTTTCTCAATAAAAGTTAGATTTACTATGAGCAAATAAAAAGAAATCATGTTGTTATCAGTCACATTGAATTCGGTTCCTGTGCTAAATTCCAGAGTGCCACAGTGTGACAATTACTTGTCACTTTGATCAAAGAAGGAGCATCTAAACTAGAATAACTTGGTGTAATAATAAAGTATAAAAGAACCATTCAATATATTTGAGCTTCAATGAAAGCTTCTTGGAAAGCTAAAAGCAATAGCTTATTAGAAAGCAATAGAATAAAACTGGTATGTCATCTTGCATTAAGGCTAACTTGTCTTCATACTAGATTTATAGTTCTCTTAGACTTTCTTCATGAAAACCCCCTCAGACTCCATTAAAGCCAAAGAACTGCATTAAAAGTTGCCAATATTTGTTTTAAAACTTATCTAACATATCTGTCATGGGTATGTTATAAACAGAAGCCTTGGCACTTGTGTGGGGTGGACCTTATAGATGTCTATATTTGATTTACTTTAATACTATTTCACTTGTATAAGCTATAGTAAATAAGCTGGTTAGGGTATGTCCACACGGTGGAATCCAACGTGGATTTTTCCATGTGGTTTCTGCCACCTGAATTATGGCATGCCTTGAAGTTTGCCACAGATATGCACCCAGATTTAGTACTTTGAATGGGTAAAATTTGTGTGTGGAATTTCTTATGTATATTTCATGGGGATTCTTTTTTTTCCACAACGTGGATTTCAAATCTGCTGTGAAAAAAATCTGGGTTCCCATTCAAATGGCACCAAAATCAATGCCAAAATAAGATTTATTATTAACATTACTTTTGTTGTTATCAGTGGTGGTGCAGTAGTAGTAATTATACGTAAATGTCTAAACTGTAAACCTATTATTTTCCTAATGCATAAGAAATTTTGTTTAGCTTTAAACATAAATTATTTGCTCTTCAAATTACATTGATGTGCAAAACATATTTCATTTTTACACATCATATATTAGCTTTGTTTTTTAAAGATGAAAATGTGATACTTTGGGAATAGCATCTGCTGCAAAAAACAATTCAACCACAATTCTTTCCTTGTCTTCATTAGCAGAGAAGGCAAAGAAATGATGACCTTTCCTTGTTTATTTCTAAAGTGTGAGCATGAATGCTACACTGAATACTTTGACAGAAAAAATACAGAATATTGAAAAGGTCAAGGTAGTAAGCCATGCTACTACTGTGTAATTAACAGAGCATTCTCTCTCATCTCGGCATGATAGCTCATTCTTGTAGTTAATGTAGCTCTTACAAACAACATGCAGAAATTAGGAGACTGCCAGCAAAATATCAAGAAAGTAAGGTTTTCACTGGTGAATGTCACACAATATAAAACTTTTTAAAAAAACAATATTGAGCAAGGATGGACTCTTACAATTTTAAATAATGATACAAAGTCTCATCAAAAGATAATTCTAGCTGATAAACAATATTACATAAAAGGAGCTCAATTTAAAAGCAATACATAAAAAACATAACAAGATAAAACTCAATGAGCTTATGTGATATTAACACAAGGTGTTGTGGTGGTTCTGGGATTTGTTCCTTTCTAGTAACCTGCTTCGGTTCTTGTTTTTGTTTGCCTTCATCTGCTGGTTCTTCTGGGAGTGGTATTAGCTGAGACTTTCTTGGTCTCACCTGTGGGTATTTTAGGAGAATTATTTAACCTGGCCTTGTGCTTAGCTGATTGCTGTTTATTTTCAGCCTTCCTCTGACTGTGGTGGAAGTCATAGCTTGGTGCTGGATCTTCTATTTGCCTGATGCTTCACAAAGTAAAGTACTACTGTTACTTTCTTTTATATCTTGTTTTCTGGGGTTTTCTACTATCCCACATAGAGTCTGCTAGTGGCCAAGGTACGGGGTCAGGTTCGCTCTTTTTAGGGTGGATTATCTGCGTATAGAAAGGTCCCTTTGCTGGGTAAAGAGTCCATAGCGACAGTGTCTACCTCGTGTTTGTTTTCTGCATTATTTACTGAGCACTTGCAGTCTGTTACTGGCATGGATTTGCAGTTTGTTCACAGCCCGTGTGTATTTCAGAGTTACAGATCTAGTGCATCGAGTTTGGATGTGACACAAGGTAGAAGAAAAAAGGGGTAAATTTATCCACTTCCCCTAATTAACAGTATATTTTGAATAGTTCCCATGGGAACTTACGAAGGTACCATTACAACCTGCAAGTGATGCTAAAATAAGCAGTAAGCACAGAAATCACAGCAACTGTAGAGAATTTGCTAAATTTACAAACAAAGCTTTGAGTCTACTATTTCATGAAAGACTATGATCTTATAAGTATGGGCTAAACTTGCAATGCCTACATGCAGCAGTGCAAAGGAGCAGCTCTATATCACTGAAATATGTAAAGTATTTTCAAGGAGGAATTTAGTTGGGTTCCAAAGCAGTTACTTGAACAATTCCAAAAATATGCTTCAAGGTTCCTTTGCCACCAGAGCATCTCCAACATTTATCTAAGCTTGTAGGATAAATAGAAGCCAGGTGTATAGGTCAGATACCAATGATAGAAAAACTTCCTTGTCAACTCTGAATGAAATGTACATTTTGAAAGCGAGTATACTAATGTAAACATTTCATTCCAGTCTTCTATGCCTATAGAGATACCTAGATCTGTTACCCAATGACGTAAGCAAGGTAGCTTATCCCCAAGAGATCTATCCCAAATAATCGTAAAAAGTCTTGAGATGCCTAGTTTTGGGAAGAGAACACAAATTAGGAATCTGAGTAATAAAATGTGCCTTCTGAGCAACTAACAAAAATCTTTGTTAGGAATGGGAAATTTAGCAGAAATGTCTATAGACATTAGATGATTACCTTCCCATATATCTGAGATAGAAATTATGTGCAGTGATTTGATTATTAATTGAGATACCTGCAATAATAAGTGGAATCACCTATATAGGTGATTCAGGCAGTATGAAGGGGGATAATAGCTTTGGAAATTATTAGTCATTTACATGCTGTGATCCCAGCTTCAATAGTAATATAAGGAGATTTAGCTACAGAAACTCCAAGAATTATTAGCCATAATAAAACATTGGCAAGTATTGTGTTCATAAACAATTTTTCCATTTTCACCCAATTCTTTGTAATGCTAGTGGCTTTCCAATGTCTGGCTTGATCAATTATTGCTGCATAGTAGTTATAAGAAACTTGTAGTAAACGTAACCCACAATTATAGATGGGAAGATATAAAGTGTGGGCATTGCCCTTTCCAAATATGTTTATTAAGATTTTTCTCTAGTTAATTGAGGTAAGACACTGGAACTGGGATAGGGAGATTTTTAAACCTAATTCTATATAGGATTTTTTGAACAAATAGTCTTGTGATGGTTGCTATTCTGCTAACAAACATTGCTTCTTATTTAAGAAAACTGGTGAAATTGGGGGTGTGGCCTGGATGGCGGCTGGAGCTGACGCTGACAAGTGAGCTACAGCAAGGAAGACCTTTAGGAGTGACACAGAAGCTGAAAAGGGCAAAGAAATCTACTTACCAGCAGAGAGAAGAAGGAGGGATGGCGAAGAGGAGAGCTGCGAGAGAAGGTCTTCCTGCTGAGAGAAGCAGCAGAAGAGTAGGATGTGCAGCCGCAGGTACAGAGAGGAGGAGGATGCTGGAGACGGTGGGCCAGGGGAAATCCCCACAGAGAGAGCAGGGTAAGAGGACTTCCCCAGTCCCCTTGCCACCTGCAGCATGCAGTGAAGACAGGGAGATCAGTGATAAGGAGAGAGACGGCATTGCAGCTGTGTATTCTCAGCTTCCCTAATCCAAGATGGCGTCAACTGTATCTCAGAGCAGGGGGGAGGGGGAGACCCACAGCATAACTGCCAGAATGCAGGAAAAAGGCACAGACCCTGATAGTGAAAGCGAGGGAAACATCAAAAAGACTGTGGCAGAAGGGGATCCCATATCAAATATGAGCTGCACAGACAAAGCAGTATCAGAGTCATTTATAAGATAAAATACACTAGCACTTAAAGGATCCCTACAAAGAAAATTAAAAGTTATGCAAACAGTTGCTAACTCCTCCATGTCTGAGTTGGGAAGTAGAATAAATCACTTTGAAAACAAAATGGGTGACCAGCTCATATAAGGATCTGATAAATGATCACTACAGACTTTCTGACAGTGAGGGTGATCAATTAGTGGAACAGGTTACAATGGGAGGTGGTGAGTTCTCCTTCAATGGAAGTCTTCAAACAAAGGCTGGACAAATATCTGTCTGGGATGATTTAGTGAATCCTGCACAGAGCAGGGGGTTGGACCTGATGACCCTGGATGTCCCTTCCAACTCTACCATTCTATAATTCCATAATTCTATGACTAGTGAAGGAGTTTGAGGCAGTTATAAGTAAAATGGTGGATCTAGAAGACCATAACGGCTTCAACAACATGAAAATAAGAGGCATAGCGGAGACAGTCCAGCCTGCGACACTTAGAGATTACGTGCAGGATCTAATTAAAGCATTGCTTCCTGGAACTTCACAGGAGGAATGTATAGTAGATAGATCACACAGGTTACCATGTCAAAAGGCCATTGCAGAGAACCTTTTTTAAGGATGTGATGGTACACATCCTTTTTTATCACATTAAAGATAAAAGGATGTATGCAGACAGGAAGATGAATGCCCTTTCACCTCCCTATGAGAGCATCAAACTTTATATGTACCTCTCTCAAGCGACCCTGATGGTGAGGTAAAAAATTACGCTGGTAACAAGTATTCTCCGAGAAAATAAAATCATCTATAAGTGGGCATTTCATATCAAGTTGATAGTGTTTAAAGATGGCAGTAATTCAATCATCTCCAATCCAGATGAAGGGATGGAAATCCTTCAATGGTGGGGCTTGGAGGGCTCAGGAAGGAAAAGACCGAATTGCATTGACCAGTAATGGCATAGCAGAGCTAAATAACTGGCTTAGAAAACTTACATTCCCACAATATCCAGCAGAGAAACAATAAGCCTAGGTTTAACAAGACCTCTAGAACCAGAGCTATAGAGAAAGAGGTCACTGTCCAAAATGGCCAAACTTTTTCCCCCCAAAAGAGAGCTTTCTCATCAAGGGCACCAGCTATGCTCAGTTAAGAAAGTACCAAAAAGACTGGTATCTACCCGATACTATCAAAAACCCACAACCCCATCCCTTCCAAGTTTACTACCCTACTCCTTTCACAAGCAAGATCTCCCTCCACACTGGAAACCAATAGATGTCAGAAATGTAAAAGACCAAATTAATTATCTAAACGAGCCTATCCTCCCACAGGAAGTATTGGAAACTATTTTTCCATCTAAAAGAGATAAGGCCCCAGTACCTGATGGGTTCTCAAATGAGTACTATATGGCTCATAAAAATACATTAGTCCCACATATGGTTAAGATCTTCAACAAAGCTAGAATAAGGGGCCACCTGCCAGAAGAAATGCACCACGCAATAATAACAGCAAGGCCCAAGCCAGGCAAGGCCCCAACCTCCCCAGCGAATTTCAGAACTATTTTGCTCCTAAATAGTGATACAAAAATTTACACCAAAATATTAGCCAAAAACCTCTTAAAAATAATTCCATCTATTGTACACAGTGATCAAATGGGCTTTGTGAAAGGCAAACATGCCTCAGATGTAACGAGATGTATAATTGATTTGATATCTTAAGCAGAAGACCTGGGAATGAGTTATCTGTTCCTCACATTGGATGCAGAGAAGGCGTTTGCTAGGATTCAATAGGATTTTGTGTTTGCAGTGCTGAGGAAGTTTGGATTCAAGGGCTCTATTCTAAATACAGCAAGAGCATTGTACACAACTCCAATGCCGAAGGTATTGGTAAACAGAGTTCTGTTAAGCTCCTTCAGTATAATCAATGGTACTCACCAAGGCTGCCCATTTTCACTCATCTTATTTATCATGATAGTAGAACCATTAGTGGAGGATATCAGAAAGCCTAGCAATGTCAGGGGGATCCCGCTACCCTTTGGACAACATAAGATTAGCTTGTTTGCGGATGACATTATTCTAATGCTATCACACCCACTCAGCTCGCTAAAGGAAATTTCGGCCTTACTGGAAGATTTTGGAAAGGTCTCCTATTATAAAGTAAATACCAACAAATCCCAAACTATAGCAATAAATACCCCTAAGAACATTAAACAATCTATTAAAACGAATTCCCCTACGTGTGGGAAAATTCTAGGATCCCTTACCTGGAAATAAAACTCCCCCACCCACTAGATAAAATAGGACCCACTAATGAGTTCCGTTTAAGAAGAGTTAAAAGGTTTTGCAAAAATAAAACCCTCCTGCCTAGGCAGAATAGTGTTGTACAAGATGAAGATCTAACACAAGATCCTTTACATCTTGTGTACAATGTGTCAGGACTCGGGGTCCGGGAAACGGGAAGTCCCTGAAAATACCCGCAACCCCTGTCCCCCTGGCCTAAGTCCCAGGGCGACAACTGGGCGACGGTCCCTACACTCACTAAGGAAGGGGTACACTGGGACTAACAAACAGACAGACACTGGAACAAAACAACAGCAAGGAGAGTCAGACAATCCGGGTCAGCAACGAGAGGGTACGCGGTACAAGAGGGTCAGGCAAAGGCAACGTCAGGTCAAAAGGCAGAGAGTCAGTATCAGGAGTCAGAAATATGGAGTACGCTGGTGTAGCAGGAAATCCAAACTAACACTGGCACTGGTCTGCAGACACCAGCAGGTTTAAATGCTGTCAGAGCTCCCGCCCCAGCAGCTGATTGGGGCGGGGAGCCTGACAGCAGCTGAGTGCACCCAGCAGCACTGGGGAACTCGCCCCCAGCCCTGCAGGAGGCAGGAAAGGAGACACATGTCTGGTTGCTATGATACCTAGGACGCAACGCGGGGCAACACCCACCGCGTCCCTAGCAACCCGGCGGCGAGGCGGAGCTCGGCGGCCAGGGGAGGTGACGAGGACCGGGGCCCCCCTGCGCCGCGCAGCAGCCGCACGTGTGACAGGACGGGCAGTGCGGGCACGACAGACCCGCGAACCGCCAGTCCTTACACAATGATAGTCCCAATTCCCTTAAAATTAATTACTACACTTCAAAGACAAATGCTAAAATTCATATGGAATGATAAACAACCATGGGTTGCAGGGTCAATAATTTATGCCCCAAGAAGGAGAGGAGGAATGGGAGTACAAGAGATCTCGGCTTATTATAATGCTATACTCCATGCTATATAATTACATCAATTCTTGGCTACAAAATAGTCTTCTCGAGCTGATAAATGTTCTACGTGGATAAAACCATATTTGGCATAAACAAGTCAACAACTGCGGATGACAATTCCAAATTGTGCAAGAGTTGGACAATGGAGAACATTACTCCTCCATATTTTCTACATCCTGTGGTCTATTTCTGACTATAAATTGGCAAATCAAAAAGTCTCCACAATTCTGAGAAAAAGTACTGAACTCTGTCATGCTTTTAAAAGATTTGTTATAATAAAAAAGAATTTTATAGCATGACCACGGGAGCTGAAGTGTTTTTGGCTTTTGATTGCAATATATTATGCCTGGCAATGTAAAGGTGACAGTCAGACTCTTAAGTCCTGCCTCTAGGAAAGTTTAATAGGCTTCCACACAGGGCCGTTGTTAAGCCATTGTTTAGGGGCCGTAGTTAGGCCCTGGGCTGCCAGGGAAACCCATCATCACCCCATGATTGTGTCATGATGACAAATGAAGCCTCTTCCTTCTGTAAAGCCAATTAGATGCTGCAGTAAGCATTTGGATTCTTTGTTAGCTGTCAGCTCCTATACCTGGGCCATCACCTTGAAAAACTATTTTCGGTACTCAAGTTGACCAGAAGTTTAGCCAGTGAATTTGCAATTTTAGAAGAAACTTTATGCACCACTTTGAGAAAACACTGACACCATAACATTTTGCATATGGATATGTTTTCTCCTTGTGTTTCCTGGATTCAGGATAACATGCTTGTTCTTGCTGGTCACCCTCAATATTTTCTCATTTAATTATTTAAACACACATTTTTCTTGTCCATAGACTAGGATCTTCTCAATTCGTGTCCAAAATTAGATTTTTCACTTTTTATTTATGGACTTTGTTTTGTTTCCTTTTGTCATTTTATAAGAATGTACCTAAAATAAAGTATCAACCCACTGTTCAATTGAACGGTTGGTCGGTCAGCAGTTCAGTCGTTCAGTTGGTGGGCAGCCTCGTGTCGCTGTGATTAGCACTTTTGCTTGGTTCAAATCTGACTACAGGAAACATCTATGAGAAGTTTATGTTCTTCTCGAGTATGGACTTCTTCCCAAATACCAAAAACATACTAATAGGTAAATCTAGTTAGTGAGTCCCCCATGGGGACATGGCCCAATATGAGCAATATTCTGTGTACAGTGCTGTGGAGTATTGTCTGTATGTGCCATACAAATGGGTAAAAAAAATTTATCTTTCCTTATATACTTTACATCCTTAGCATATATGTTAGTAGTATAATGCAGTTGGCATATTATATAATAGCTGTATTAAGCAAACATTTTGAAACTTACTAAATGGGTCTGTAGAATTAAATTATTAAATTACTGACTGTGATAATTTAAGAATTTACTATTTAATCTTTTTTCATATTTATTGATGTCAAACGACTCTTCTGTTGTGGGAGATTGAAAATTAATGCATTTTTATGAAATAAAAATCTTACCTCCAATGCCTTTCTGATTAGTTTTAAATTAATCTGCATCAAAAATCCTATTTTGAATTAGTATGAGCTTTTAGAATAAGGTAAAAGAAAATATGGTAGGTACAATCAGAGATTTGCTTGAGAAGACAAATTGGATCTGTGAAGTGAATGCTCACAAATGCCAATTTTAGTAGTTTGGGTGGTGAATGTAATATGGAATTTAATTATGTTACTCTGGGTGAACATTTCAAATGTATTTTAACCAGCATTATAGAAAGGCCAGATATTTTTGCATCATATTTTCTCTAATACTAATTAATGCTAGTACAAATCATCATCACCATTATTATGGTTTTATAGTTTATATAAAATTACTTTGCAAGTAATATAAAAATATATTGTAGAATAATATTGTTTAGTTTGTGTTGCATAATTAGTAACAATAGTACTAGTCATAGATTTTTCTGCCTCTTGCAAAGTAGCATAAGTGCTGCATAAGTGACGGTGTGGAAAACACAAGCATTAAAAAGAAAAAACTGTACTGTGTATGACCGGAATCCGCTGCAGGCCTCCCGCATGTGCAATCCGGCTCCCCCTTGAGAAGCTGGCCTAAAGCTATGTTTAAATCCATGCTAGAGACTATGTTTGGAGCCTCTGGAGCAGATTTCTGAATGAAAACCTAGCCCAAATTGGGCATCATGCTGTTCTGTTTCTTCTGGAATGGTACCACGAGACATGTTGGAAGCCGAACAGAACCTATAAAAGCGGAAGTGGTATGTCTAGTTCAGTGTTTTGCATTTTTCCACTGTTCTCAGTGTGAAGTCGGAAGATGTGAGCATTAAGCTTTTTTCACACGACTGTATGCGTTTTTCCGTTTGTTCTTACGGGCTGGAAAAATTGAATGAGTGAAGAAACGCCACGATAAAGTCACGATCTTTAGCCATTTATTTTCTGCCATTCACAGTGGCTGAAGCCTATATCGACAAAAAAATACGCTACAGTGCAGAAATTCCTTGATCAGCAGAAATCCTCAGAATGGTTGCTAATGTTTAAATAGAGCCAACTGTCTTATTTTCCCAGCTTTGGACACAGAAGTCTATGGGAGCTTCTAGTGTATCTCGGCCAAAGATAGGGCAAGACCTATCTTTGGACGCAACGTATAAGATCGGCGACCGAAAACGTCTGCCGATGTTCTATGCTTGACAGTGCCATTTTTTTTACATGGCTAAAAATCGCTCATCTAAATGAATACATTGGAATCCAATGCTTCAGATGGTCGCAATTTTTGGACGCAGCAAAATGGCTGCGAAAACACTGTGAACAAAGCCTTAACTGTTTTTTTGTATTTATGTACTATTTTTAACATAAAAATGTACCTCAGACAAACCCTTTAAGAGATAAAATCTATGATAAAAACATAAAAAGTGTATCCAAGGAAGGCAATGGAGCCGGTCATGTGTTCTTTCTTTCGGCAGTGCGGAGAGTCGTCCACACCTGCAGTCCGGCCGTCTTATCCTGCAGGAACATAGGCGCATCGGCGCCCGGATGCGCCCGGTTGACTGAGCCCTTAGGTTGAACATCGACTTGTGTTTTTTTAATGCTGCAATATCGCTTCGTTTTTTTAACGCAATTGTCAATGTAACTTTCTAATGTTAAAAACGCATTGCAGAAAAATAGCAAAGCACAAACTTGCAATGCATTTTTAACATTAGAAAGTCCCATTGACAATTGCGTTAAAAAAACTCAGCAATATTACAGCATTAAAAAAAACACAAGTAGGTGTTAACCCTAAATATTTCAAATTTCCAGTATAAGAACTTTACACATGCCATACCTGAGCTCAAACAATGAAGGATAAAAAAAATGAAGAGGGGTAGGAGAATAAAGATGATAAACAGATCAAGAAGACTCATTACTAAAACTTTCCTGTTTAAGATGACCATACTGCATTTAACTTTGTTAATAAATCATTCAGAATGCTAGGGAGGCTATTATTTACCATTATGCACACTAGCTTCTTTTTTTACCTAATTTAAAGGGGCTTGAACAAGTTTTTTAACTTCTGTCTACCAGCCATTTTTGCAGTCAAGATAACATTTATCCATCTGGTATTCTATAGAATATCAGGTATAGAGGAAGTCAAAAGAAGTTTGTGATGAATCATTCTTAGGCCTCGGTCAGAAGGGCGATTTTTGGTGCGATCTGCGCATGTGCATGCAATCGCCGTTTTTATAGAACCATTGCTTTGCAATGGCATCGGACACATGAGCGATTTTTATGCACTCGTCCGATTTATTATAGACCAGAAATCGCAGATCGCACCTATCTGCGATCTGCGATTCCTGTTCTTCTCTATATGCGCTCAATGGGGCCGGGGGCAGCAGCGCCGACCCCATTGAGAACATATACTAGACAAATCATTCTCCTCTGCCACAGCTGTTACAGCTGTGGCAGAGAAGAATGATGTTTGCCCATTGAATTCAATGGAGCCGGCAATACAGCCGGCTCCATTGACAGCAATGGGCTGCCGGCGATCGCAGGATGACTTTTTGGGAAGGGCTTAAAAATTCAAGCCCTTCCCTGAAAATCAGCCTGAAATGTGTAAAAAGTAAAAAAAAATATATACTCACCTTGACCCGGCAGATGGAGTTCAGCCGCGGCCGGCCGGCAGTTCTCCTGAACTGCTCTGAATAGTATTCAGCAGCCGGGGATTTAAAATCCCCGCCTGCTGAATGAGCTGCCTCTGATTGGTCACAGCCCTCACCAATCAGAGGCAGCTCTCACTCACCCATTCATGAATTCATGAATGGGTGAATGAGTGCTGCCTCTGATTGGCTCAGCGCAGGGACCAATCAGGGGCAGCTCTCAGCTGTCATTCAAAAGCTAAGAGCTGCCCCTGATTGGTCCATGCACTGAGCCAATCAGAGGCAGCACTCACTCACCCATTCATGAATTCATGAATAGGTGAGTGAGAGCTACCTCTGATTGGTGAGGGCTGTGACCAATCAGAGGCAGCTCATTCAGCAGGCGGTTGAATACTACTCAGAGCAGTTCAGGAGAACTGCCGGCTGGCCACGGCTGAACTCCGTCTGCTGGGACAAGGTGAGTATATATTTTTTTTAACTTTTTACACAGTGTTGGATGATTTTCAGGGAAGGGCTTATATTTTTAAGCCCTTCCCGAAAATTCATCCTGAGATCGCCCGCAGCCCATTGCTTTCAATGGAGCCGGCTGTATTGCCGGCTCCATTGAATTCAATGCACTGGACAGCGCTGCACTGCTCCGGCCCATTTCTAATGAAACGCGGCTAGGAGCAGATTTTTCGGGCGATTTTTCGGCCCTGGTCACGCGATTTGCGGATGCGCATCCGTCATGCGATCCGCAAATCGTGGGAAAAAACGCCCGTGTGACCGAGGCCTAAAGATTAATTCCTGTAACAGTATATTTTAGACTATAAATATGAATCCAAAATCTAAGGACGTTTGGACAATCTCACCACATTACCCACACTCCCGAAAACATAATGAGGAAGCCTTAGTGCATATGCATGCCAATCTAGTAGGAATTACATACAATCTGAGCAGAAAAGAATAATCCCAGAACATTTAAATAACCTTTGAATATAAATGTTAACGGCATTCACGGTACTCTCGCATTCCCCCAAAAATAGGACATCCCCTGAAAGTAAGACCTAGTAGAGATTTTGCAGAAGTGCCAAATATAAGGCCTCCCCCGATAGTAAGACCTAGCAACGTTTTTGTTTGGAAGCATGCCCGCCGAACAGAACACCAGAGCATGCAGCTGTGATTCTTTTTAGCCCGCCGACGTTGTCCCCTACCTTCACTGTCCATTGCAGAGTAGCTGCATGCAGGACATGCAGACAGTCACCTGCTGCCAATCCTGATGTTCCCTTCCATGGCTGTCGCCTGCAAATGTGCAGGCGAGGCATGATGAGGCCCATCCCCTGCTTCCATCCCTGTTGTCTCCTACCACCAGATGTCCCTGCTGTAAATGTGGTACAGGAACTGCTGTGGGTGATCATTAAAGTCTGCAGACAGGTACTTTACAGCCCTTATTTTTTTATGGCTCTGTGTGTGAGTCAGGCAACCAGTATGTGATTCTTAAGGCTGGGTTCTCACAGAGCGTATTTCCAGTGGAAAACTTGCGGTTTGACCGCAGCGAAAAACAGCAAGATTTCCGCGGGGAAAGCGCCGCTTCTAAACCTGCGGCACTTAGCCACGGGTTTTGAAGCGGCCTGGCCGCATGCTTTTCTGTTGCAGCCGATGCTCCCATAGAGAAGAGCGCTGGTGCAGCGGAATTTTTAAAAAATGGACATGCTGTGGCCGGCGAATCTACACCGCAACGCTGGCTTCTCCCAGCTTTGCCGTGACAGATTCGCCGTCCCATATGGATGAGATTTTTGAGTAATTTCGTCCACAAGGCTGGCCAATCAAGGAATTATAAATATAGGGATGTACGCTAGATTGTTGTACATGAAAATAATGGTAGTAACAAGAAATTCTTGATAGGATTCACAGTTTGTCTAGTTATACTAGTTTATGGTGACAACTAGAGATGAGCGAGCACCAAAATGCTCGGGTGCTCACTGCTCGAGTCGAGCTTTCCGCGATGCTCAAGAGGTTCATTTCGAGTAACTAACCCCATTGAAGTCAATGGGTGACTCGAGCATTTTTGTATATGACCGATGCTCGCTAAGGTTTTCATTTGTGCAAATCTTCAAAACCTACGAAAGTAATGGAAACGACACAGAAACGGATAGGGAAGGCGAGGGAAAACATGCACCACGTGGTGCTTGTCTCGATTAAACGAGCACTGACCATTGAATTCAATAGAGCCGGCAATACAGCCGGCTCCATTGAAAGCAATGGGCTGCCGGCTAGCGCGGGATGAATTTTCGGGAAGGGCTTAAAAATATAAGCCCTTACCTGAAAATCATCCTAAAATGTGTAAAAAGTAAAAAAAAAATATATACCTACCTTTTCCCGGCAGAACGATGTTTGCCCATTGAATTCAATGGAGCCGGCAATACAGCCGCCTCCATTGAAAGCAATGGGCTGCCGGCGATCGCACAATGAATTTTCGGGAAGGGCTTAAATATATAAGCCCTTCCCTGCAATTCATCCAGAAATGTGTAGAAATAAAAAAAATATATATATTCACCTGGTCCCGGCAGACGGAGTTCAGCCGCGGCCAGCTGGCAGTTCTCCTGAACTGCTCTCTGAATGAGCTGCCTCTGATTGGTCACAGCCTGACCAATCAGAGGCAGCTCTCACTCACACCCATTCATGAATTCATGAATGGGTGAGTGAGTGCTGCCTCTGATTGGCTCAGCTCAGCTGTCATTCAGCAGAACGATCGTTATGCTGACTCTGTATAATTGGCTGCAGACTGACAACGCAATAGTCTGCAGAGCCCAAGATGAAAAAAAAAAAAGCAAAACTGCTCCCAGCTGCCACAACAGTAATGCACACGGTCAGAGGTAGCCCTAAGAAGGACCATTGGGGTACTTGTTGACAGGATTCTGCACTACCACTGTCCCTGCCTGACCAGTACTGCCCCTATACTCTGTATAATTGGCTGCAGACTGAAAACGCAATAGTCTGCAGAGCCCAAGATGAAAAAAAAAAGCAAAACTGCTCCCAGCTGCCACAACAGTAATGCACACGGTCAGAGGTAGCCCTAAGAAGGACCGTTGAGGTACTTGTTAACAGGATTCTACACTACCACTGTCCCTGCCTGACCAGTACTGCCCCTATACTCTGTATAATTGGCTGCAGACTGACAACGCAATAGTCTGCAGAGCCCAAGATGAAAAAAAAAAGCAAAACTGCTCCCAGCAGCCACAACAGTAAAGCTCACGGTCAGAGGTAGCCCTAAGAAGGACCGTTGAGGTACTTGTTAACAGGATTCTACACTACCACTGTCCCTGCCTGACCAGTACTGCCCCTATACTCTGTATAATTGGCTGCAGACTGACAACGCAATAGTCTGCAGAGCCCAAGATGAAAACAAACAAATTGTGCAAAACTGCTCCCAGCAGCCACAACAGTAATGCACATGGTCAGATGTGGCCCTAAGAAGGACCGTTGGGGCTCTTGAAGACCCTAACACTATGAAACACTATACCTTCCCTAATCTCTGCCAGCGTGTGTCTGAGGTGAGCCACGGGCAGGACCGCTTTAAGTACTCTGCGGTCACTTGATCTCACCAGCCACTAATTGCAGGGGGGTGGGATAGGGCTGGGACGTCACAGGAGGAAGTTGTAATGCCTTCCCTGCATGTCTATTGGCCAGAAAATGGCACAAAACATGCAGGGAAGAAAATGGAATTGATTCGAGTACCGCATGGTGCTCGTCTCGAGTAACGAGCCTCTTGAGTACCCTAATACTCGAGCGAGCATCAAGCTCAGAGGAGTACATAGGCTCATCTCTAGTGACAACTACTGTACAGTATATAATAAATGTTCATTTTTTTTGTTTAATAATAAATTTGAATTCTACTTCATTGAAAAATTAGACATCCCCTGAAAATAAGACCTAGCACATCTTTGGGAGCTAAAATTAATATGACACTGTCTTATTTTCGGGGAAACAGGGTAGTTATAGTTTCCCCTTTTGCACATCCAGTGATTACTGTGGCCTCGATAACATTTCAATAGATAATTTTATTTGCAGTCTGGTGCCATTACATAATTTTGGAGGGTTTAGGTTCCTAGTAACATAACTGGTGTGCTAATCTTAAAAATGACGTTATGCAGGAGGGAGACTAGCTGAGTTGAGGGTGCTTAGGAATTCTATGGAATCTATGGAGTCTATAGACCTATATTGCATTTCTTCTCCTTCAAATTATTTCAACAAAAAACATTAATAGCAGCTGCTTTGTCATTTTTGTGAGATAAAACTTAACGAATTTATGGGCTTCGCTTTGATGTAAAAAATGGCAGGGTATACCGTAGCAGTCATTTCTGTAAGAGATGTCACCACTATGGCTAAGCTTCGTGTTATGATGACACCACTTCCTGCTGTGACGTGCCAGCCCTATCCCACCCCACAGTAGTGAGTGGCGAGGCCAATCAGGTGACCACCGAGTACTTAAAGTGGTCCAGCCAGCGGCTCGCCTCAGACGCATGCTGGCAGAGGTTAGGGATAGTGCTGCTGCTTATATAGGGACAGTGTTAGAGTAGGATCCTGTTGTCAAGAACCCCAACGGTCCTTCTTAGGGCTACTCTTCATAGTGTGCATTACTCTTGTGGCTGGCTGGGAGCAGTAGTACAACAATTTTATTTTATTTTTTAAGCATCTCCGGCTGAGCAGGCCATTTCAACTATAGCGTTCTCAGTTTGCAGTGCATAACGAAGAGTTTAGGTACAGAGCTGCTTCTATAAGGAAAGTTATACAGTCCTAATTCTCCGTACAAGAACCCCAATGGTCCTTCTTAGAGCTTCATCTGACCGTGTGCTTTACAGTTGTGGCTGGCGGGGAGCAGTAGTGCATCAATTTTTGTATTACACATCTAGGCCTGTTCCCAGCCTTTCAGTAATAGCGTTCTTAGCCTGCAGTGCCGTATAACCAGCTCTCACTGTAAAACTTCACTCTAACATTTCCTAGCCTGCTGCAAATGACTTCATTTATACCGTTCTGTGTCTGCAGCGCATAACACATAGTGTTGGGGCACAGCCACTTCTATAGGGAAAGTTATATACACTACAGTCCTGATCCTCCGTGCCAAAACCCAAAGCTCCATCCTTTTCTGGATGGCAGAAAATGCATCCAGCAATGTATCGATCACCCAGTCTTCTACGCTGTCCACTACTCCCGGCCTAGGGACTGCAACTCTGAATCCTCTGGCTGCTCCTCCTTCCTCCCAGCCTCCTCACTCCATGAAAATAACATATTCTGAGCAGGCAGACTCCCAGGAACTGTTCTCGGGTCCCTGCCATGAGTGGTAAAAAACGGTTCCTCTCTCACCTGAGGAGTTTGTCATGAGCGATGCCCAACCTTTGGAAAGTTCCCGGAGTCCGGGTGATGAGGCTGGGGACTTCCGGCAACTATCTCAAGAGCTTTTTATGGATGAGGATGATGTGACACAGTTGTCTGTCAGTGAGGTAATAGTGAGGGCAATAAGTCCGAGGTAGGAGCGCACAGAGGATTCGGAGGAAGAGCAGCTGGACGACGAAGTGACTGACTCCACCTGGTTTGCTAAGCCTACTGAGGACAGGGCTTCAGAGGGGAGGGAAGCGCAGCAGCAGGACAGGTTGGAAGAGGCAGTGGACTGGCCAGGGGTAGAGGCAGGGCCAGAGCGAAGAATCCCCCAACTGTTTCCCAAAGCACCCCCTCACGGCAAGCCTCCATGCAGAGGGCTAGGTGTTCAAAGGTGGGGATGTTTTTTAGTGAGAGCGCGAATGACCGACGAACAGTGGTGCGCAACCTGTGTTGCACCAAGATCAGTAGGGTAGCTACCACTATCAGCCTCACAACCACCAGCATGCACAGGCATATGATGGCCAAGCACCCCACAAGGTGGGACGAAGCCCATTCACCACCTCCGGGTCACACCACTGGGGTCCGCCTATACTTTTGCTTCAGAAATGTTACTAGGGTCCGCCTAAACTCTTGCTATAGAAATGTTACTGGGGTCTGCTTATATTCTTGCTACAGAAATGCTACTGGGGTCCGCCTATGCAGTTTCTATTGAATGGTTTGAGGGGTTCGCCTATACTTTTGCTACAGAAATGTTACAGTGGTGTCTGCCTATACTTTTTCTACAGAATTTTTACTGGGGTCCGCCTATGCAGTTTCTACTGAATGGTTTGAGGGGTTCGCCTATACTTTTGCTACAAAAATGTTACTAGGGTCCCCCTACGCAGTTTCTACTGAATGGTTTGAAGGGTTCGCCTATACTTTTGCTACAGAAATGTTACTGGGGTCCGCCTATGCAGTTTCTACTGAATGGTTTGAGGGGTTCGCCTATACTTTTGCTACAGAAATGTTACAGGGGTCTGCCTATACTTTTGCTACAGAAATATTACTGGGGTTGGCCTATACTCTTGCTATAGAAATGTTACTGGGGTCTGCCTATACTCTTGCTACAGAAATGTTACTGGTGTCTGCCTATACTTTTGCTACAGAAATGTTACTGGGGTCCGCCTATGCAGTTTCTATTGAATGGTTGGAGGGGTTCGCCTATACTTTTGCTACAAAAATGTTACAGTCATGTCTGCCTATACTTTTTCTACAGAATTGTTACTGGGGTCCGCCTATGCAGTTTCTACTGAATGGTTTGAGGGGTTCGCCTATACTTTTGCTGCAGAAATGTTACTGGGGTCCGCCTACACAGTTTCTTCTGAATGGTTTGAGGGGTTCGCCTATACTTTTGCTACAGAAATGTTACTGGGGTCCGCCTATACACTTGCTACAGAAATGTTACTGGGGTCTGCCTATGCTGTGGGTGCACAAAGACTTCCCATCGCGGTGTTTTACCTATCTGGCACAAATACACTGACTGACTTGGGCAGAAATGTGGGCCAAGGCCGAGGTCCTTGGTGGGGTGAAAATCTGCCATGTTTGGGCACTTTGATTTCTTCCTGTGTAATACCATCTTTGTGCACCCACAGCATAGGCAAGCTCAAGGAACTCAAAGACTTCCCATTGCAGTGTTGAGCTATCTGACACCTACACAGAATAAAGTGTGTAGGGACCCATGGATTTCCCATAGCTATTTAACTCACGGCACCTTGGGTCACACAAGGTGGAGGCTGGGATCGAGCGTGAACCAGGGCCCGCTCACGTACTTCCCACACAGAGTATTGCGAGTCCTACCTCGGTCATGGTTTCTCGGCCTTATTATGCCACCTCCTCCTCCTGCTTGGGCTCTGGGGATCAGCGCAGGGCAACATGTTTTTTTCTCTCGTGTTACCACAGTTATCTGATACAGTGGTTTGGGCCAAACAAAAGAAGCGTTACTGCATTAATGGGACATTCACAGCTGCACTAGCATCCGAGTCTGCTTTATGCCCACGATTAATGAGGATGTGAGCCGAGGCCGAGGTCCTTGGCAGGGTGAAACTGCGTGTTTGGGCGCTCTGATTTCCTTATGTGTAATACTTTCTTTGGGTTCCAGGGGCTCGCCTATGCTGTGGGTGAACAAAGACTTCCCATTGCGGTGTTTTACCTGTCTGGCACAAATACACTGACTGACTAGGGTAGAAATGTGGGCCGAGGCCCTTGGCGGGGTGAAACTCTGCCATGTTTGGGCACTCTGTTTTCCTCATGTGTAATACCATCTTTAAGTTCTTTCAGCTCGCCTATGCTGTGGGTGCACAAAGACTTCCCATTGCGGTGTTTTACCTGTCTGACACACACACTGACTGACTAGGGTAGAAATGTGGGCCGAGGTCCTTTGCGGGGTGAAACTCTGCCATGTTTGGGCAATCTGATTTCTTCCTGTGTAATACCATCTTTGTGCACCGACAGCATAGTCGAGCCCAAGGAACTCAAAGACTTCCCATTGCGGTGTTGAGCTATCTGACACCTACGCAGAATAAATTGTGTGGGTACACATGGATTTCCCATTGCTATGTAACTAGTGGCACCTTGGGTCACACAAGGTGGAGGCTGGGATCGAGCCAGACCCTGGGCCTGCTCATGTGCTTCCCACACAGAGTGTTACTGCATTGTGGAGACGTGCTGGCACCTGAATCCCCTTTATGCCCACGTTTGTGGCTCCTGACAATTTTGTGACGGAGGTGGCACAGGATTGGAATGATGATCGTACGTCAATTTATCATCAAATCTCAACAGCATTGTGAGCTATCGCCCACACTTTCAAAGAGGGCTGCTGCCTGGCCCTGCCAATCCTCTGCAGTGTCTGCCTCCGGTTCCTCCTCATCCAGTATGCACTTATAAATAGACATGAGGGTGGTGTGGCTATGAAGCGAGTGTCTGGCATGAGGGCAGCTGAATGCTGCGCAGGGAAAATTTTGCATGCACTGTGGATGCAGGGTCATGTGGGGGGGTTGGACAGCAATGCCAGCATGTAACCCAGGAGAAGAGGCACCAGTGTCACCCGCAGGCAGTGATTGTCAATGGTTGCAGATAATGTGGTGCTTAGCTAAGATGTGCCAGCGTGTGTGCCTTGCTAATGAGGGTTTGTCCGAAATAAATTGTTAGGGGGTGATGCCAGACTCTTGCCCCCATTTTGGCTTTATAGTGGGACCTGGGAGCCTCAGATGTAGCCATCCATGCTGCCCCTGCCCTTCCCTATCCGTTTCTGTGGTGTTTCCATGACTTTCTAATGTTTTCTGGTGTTTGACAAGTCATCAGCTATGCGGAGCATCAGTCCCATACAAAAATGCTCGAGTCGCCCATTGACTTCAATGGGGTTAGTTACTCAAAACGAGCTCTCAAGCATTACGAGAAGTTCGACTCGAGCAACGAACACCAGAGCATTTTGGTGCTCGCTCATCTCTAATACTGACCATAAAATGAATGTGCTTCGAATGAATATCCATATTTAAGCTATATAGCAACTCAGGCAAAGGCTCAAAAGTCAGAATTTGCACCTTGCCACTGCTGCAACACATACCAGGAGCCTTTTCTTTCCATTTTAGGGTGTTATATTTATTTATGAGTCTTAGTTCCCAGATTTCATAATCCAAGTCAGAATCGTACAACATTCTGGACAGAGCTTTAACCTTCTATGGAAGTGATCGCAGCTGCTCTATGAATTTCAGGTTTATTCAGCTGATTTTTAGCGGATAATGGTCTATGGACTTCAGGTTTATTGCCATGGTATTTAGCTGCTTCATTTCTACAAACCTCAGGATTATTCTGTTGATAATTTGCTGCAACAGCTCTATGAACCTCGGGTTTATTTTCTTGGTGTTTAGCTGCTGCAGCTCTATGAACTTCAGGGTTAATCTGTTGATAATTTGCTGCTGCAGCTTTATGAACCTGTGGATTCATTTGTTGGTAAACTGTGTTAAAGAAATTCACCAGGTCAGATAGAATTAAAGTAATTTAAAATAGACTGTTTTAGATTCACTTATTAATGGGGAGTTTGTTTGACACAGGTTCATAAGGCAGGTAAATATGAAAATGTCAGTTGAAAAGATCTTGTGAAGAAATAAAACTCAGTCTATTTATAGGATGATTTTGCCATTTTATCTCATGATAGTGATGGGAATTTTTAGAAAAGTTCTGCCGACTATTTGGTTGATGTCATGATCTCACACTTATGATGCTTTGTGTGAATTAGTAGCAGTCAGGTAACTATTTAGGTTAGTGTTTTCCACAATTGGTAAAATACGTGTTTAATTATTTGTATTAGCATATAGCAAAAAGTATCTCACCTTTCTTGTTGCCCGCTGATCTGTCTGTTTTCAGATGCAAAGATATTATACTCATGTTCCACATACCATTCAGTCAGATGGTCATTTTCATAAGTAATAGTAGATACAGGGAAGTGTGGACACATGTGGTATATTCTTTGCTTTATTTTAAATTCATGCTTTACATGGCTAGGCACGCAAAACCATGTAAAGCATGAATTTAAAATGAAGCAAAGAATTTACCACGTGTCCACACTTCCCTGTATCTACTATTATTTAATTATTTGTACAGTAGATTATTTTTGCCAAGTTTCAAGTTCATAGGTGCATTAGATATTGGTTTTTTTCATACAAAATTCAACCCCACTTTTCATCTCCTTAGAGGTTGAATTTCAAAAAATATTTTATTAGTCGTTCTCTACATTATAAAACGAAGCTACTGTCCAAATTCATATTTCTAACTTCAATAATTTTGGCTCTGCATTAATCAATCAGTCATTAAGGACATTTCATTTTACTTGTATAGTTTAAAAAAACAAAACACCATTTTTGGGGGAGCTTGTGCTGTGAAAATAACATGCTATCGTTATTCTGTGGGTTTGTATGATTACAGAGATATCAAATTTATTTAGTTTTTATGTTGTACTGTTTAAAAAAATAAAATACCTTTATTTAAGAAAAATGCCTTCTGTCACCATCTTTTGACCCTCATAACGTTTTTATTTTCCTGTTGTTGGGCTGTTTTAAGGGATGTTTTTTTGTAAAATGACCATGAGGGTGGCTTCACATGAGCGTGTTTTTGTGCTTACATACGTGCATATATAGGTGCGCACTTATGTACGCGCAAAAACACACATGTATGAAGGTCCGTGCATTGCCTTTAATGGAGGCAATGGCCTGCCGGCAGCCCTGAATTGTTTTTCTGGGAAGGGCTTTACATATAAGCTCTTTCCTGAAAAACAAGAATTTTAGTTTAAAAAAAAAATTAAACTAAAAGATACTTACCTGTCCACTGCTGCCGTGTCCCCGCATGGATGAAGAACACATCTGCTGCATGTGGCACCTGTGGCAGATGCAGCAAAGGAATTTTAAATCCCTGCGGGGAATAAAGAATTCCCTACCACAGCTGACACAGATGACTGCTGCGGTAGGGGATCCAGCTGCTGGCATCCTGAAATTGTTTTTCAGGGAAGGGCTTTAAATATAAGCCCTTTCCTGAAATACAAGAAGAAATGGTGAATAAAATTAAAACCAATACAGGGGTGCCGACAGCATGATCCTCTCCCGCAGCTGTCATGTGTGACAGCTGCAGTAGGGAATTTAAGACTTCCTCTGCAGCAGCCGCGGCTCCATTGAAAACAATGCAGAGCATGGGTCACCTTGAAAAATGCTCGAGTCTCCTATTGACTTCAATGGGGTTCGCTACTTGAAACGAGCTCTCGGGCATTACAAAAAGCTAGCCTCAAGTAACGAGAACCCGAGCATTTTGGTGCTCGCTCATCTCTATATACCATATATAATATATTTATGTATTTCTGATAGCCTCATTATCTGTATAAAACTCTATATGTTAAGCTTTATAGGAATAAGATGTATTATGTCTTAACATTAAATATATTGTACATTTTTGTTAACCATTGCATATGTTGTAGTACATTTTATTATACATAATAAGTATTGTGGAGTCAAATCACAATGAGTCAAAGCTGCTTTGGCCCCAAGAATGAGACTTATAAAATACAAAATTTGAAAAAAAAAAATCAAGCACATAGAAGTTGTCATTTTGCTGCAAAAATCATCATGCAGTTACATCTCAGGCAGATATACAAATAATTCGAGTTGTGTTGTGTTTAGATGAATGGTATTGCCACCTAAAGCCCTAAAATTGATTCCATCCTTGGCCTATAAAAAGGCTCTCAGAAGATACTTGTATGTAGTCCACTTCTTTTTCCACTAATGTGGAGCAGGTTGACCATTACATGTGCCTCTACGATGCAATTAAAGCGATTATTTCCAAATAGCACAATTTGAGAGAGGACGCATTATTGGAATGTAAGAAGCTAGATGATCATATTTACAAATTGCCTGCCACCTAAGCCATTCTGATCAGAATGTTAGGAGGTATTGGGACCAGTGGATGCATAAGGGCACACATGCAGCGCAACTGGACTTATGATGCTGTTGATAGACTACCAGTAGAGAGGCTTGTCTGATCATCCAACAAGCACCTCCAACTGTTTTGTTGTCTGTCATTCATAGACAGTTGACATCATCATTACAGGCCCATGTGTCTTTTGGAACCATTTCCAGGTACTTGGCTGAAGGATATTTGGTCTCATGGTGCCCATTACATGTACTGTCTTTGACATCCACTTACCGTCACCTCCATTTGCAGTGGTGTCATGAACGATGAAACTGGACTTCTATGGAGTGGAATCTGATTGTCTTCAACAATTAATCCAAGTTTAGTTTGGATACTGATGATGGCTGTGTTCATTCCTGGGGACATGTGGTGAGAGCCTCAATCCTGCACTTGCTATGGAGCAGCATACTCGCCCTCTGCTAGTGTGATGGTCTTTTGTAAACTAATAGATGATAGTCTGAACATGAGTCAACAGTGTGAAGCAGCTGCATAAAAGGCAAACACAATGTAACATGTTGCCAAAGGTGAAGGAGTGATTAGTTCTCCTTCATTGGGAGTCTTCAAACAGAGGCTTTACAGACATTTGTCTGGGATAATTTACTGAATCCTGCATTGAGCAGGGGGCTGGATCCAATGACTGTGGAGGTCCCATGCAACTCTACAATTCTATGATTCTACGTAAACTGTATGCCTCCATGTCTGCCCATATCACATCTTGCATCCAAACTAGAGGTGGTCCAACAGGGTAATAAAGCCTCTCTTGAAGTGTTCAGCTTTTCGTAATAAATTATCCTTTTGCTCTGATATTGTAATCACTAACTTATATCAACATCACAATCACACATAAAAAGTTTCATTTGATTCCAACAACTCCTTCTAGGTGCTGGGTCTTTTTGACGAGTGTATTAAGTAGGTAATTTTAATGTTATAACTGATCAGATTACATTTTTAACAATGGGTTTACAAAGTACACACTGTTTTAACCTATTACCAGTAAAAACAGCAACATTATTACAAATGTTACAAGTACAATAGTCAATATATAAGCTCTAGTGTATGTTTTAATTAGTAGTTGTGGCCTCACTTATATGTACAAACTGTTTTTTGCTTTGTAATCATTCCTGACAGGTGAAATATGTTAAATGTTACTTAGCTATATAGTTAAGAAACCATAAAGCTGTTTTAGTCCCTTAATGGAGCATTTACTGTAAACATTTGTACACATTAATATCATGAGTTTCCTATGCCTATTGATTTGTGGAACATAACAAATATATCTGCTTAATTTATTTTTAGAACATGCTATATTATTTAAACATCTTTTACTTCATGAAGAATTAAAACTCTTGGAATGGAAGCTAATGTTTTCTTCTTAGAACAGATAAATTGGATTTTTGGAAAATACGTCTCAATAATAATAATTTTTATTTATATAGCACCAACATATTCCACAGTGCTTACAAAACAGGGGAGAACAGATACAAAAAACAAAGATTCAAAAACCACTGTTACATTAGGTAATCAATTGATGGAAACAATAGGGGTGAGGGTCCTGCTCCAACGAGCTTACATACTACAGATAACGGGGGGATACAGCACGTAAAGGGGCTGGATATGTGCAAGGTGTGGTGAGGTGAAGAGTGAGGGTTGCTATACACATAGACAATGGTCAGACATAAGCTGTGTGGTGGTTGAATCGATATGAATGCAGGGGGTGGTTGATTATAGTTAGCAGGGACTGCAGTCAGAGAGGCAGGGAACATGGCTAGATTGTAGGTTCTGAGCATACATTTGAAGTGGAGAAAGTCTATGGACGTTTGCGACTTTCTTCACAGCCATTTAGCACACCTAAAGAATTGCTGGATGAAGCCTGTTTGGGGCGTGAGCCAGGGTTGCCAAGCTCTGCATTGGAAGGTCTGGGTCATGGGGGGAACCACTTCATCCAGGGCATGTTTGAGACTGGTGTTGTAATGTGCGGCAGCCAAGTTGGGGCAGGAGAGGAGAGAGATAGGGGACGGAGAAAACTGTACAGACTAAGCAAAGTTTTGGGTATGAAAGGCTTGAAGGTTCCTGTATGTACGATAGGTAGGTGGGTCTAGAGGGATGCTAGGTGACTTGACAGAAAAAGAGAGGAGGTTATGGTCCGAGAGCAGAAGAGAAGAGTTAGTGATGTTGGAAGCAGAGCAGAGCTACAGGAAGACCAGATTCAGAGTATTGCCATTCTTGTGAGTGGGAAAGGCTGTGAGTTGTGAGAGACCAAGGGAGGAGGTGAGCAATAGAAGCTGAGAGGCAGATGGGGAGATGTAAATAGTTCTTTATATAAAGCCATTTAAAACAATTGTAAGCTTCCAATTTTGTGGCTAAGCTATGGTATTTAGTGAAGTACTTAAAGGGTTTTCCAAGATTAAAGAAATATAGCAGACATGTGTAGAGAAAATAGAAAAAAAATCACTCACTTTTAAATATATCACCAATCCTGCACCACAGTTCTAGCTTCTCCTCTGACGTGGTCCTGGATGCTCTACAGTGGTCACGTGCTATTCATCATTCATATGACTGCTATAGCCAGTTTGAACTTAGCAGTTATGAGTGTATGAATGGCAAAATAATAAATCACATAGGTTACAACAGGCCTCCCATCTGGTTTTAGGGCCTAGTATTCCAATAAAAGATTCCTTCAAAAAAAATTTCAGTAGCTTACAAACATTTGCTTAACTTCCCCTTGTTGAATTTATGTGAGACACTTTCTATTAAGGTCTGAGAACAAGACCTAAAGTCTAGTTTTTTCAGATACCCAGTTTATTATATTACTAGCTGTACCCACACTAACTTCCAGGAGAATGAATATAAAATTCTGATCACATAGTGTCTCAGTAGAGCATAACTTCACCTCACCGATCCTGGCTATCCTGATAGATGCTGGAAGTGCAAAAAGAATCTGGATTTTACCTTTATATGCGGTGATCATTCCCTTTGTTGCCCCCTTTTGGACGGTCACCCATACACTTACAAAACATATTAGTTAAATAGTACTCCACTTCTTAGCAAAAGGGATAGTATTCTACCTATGCCCTCCATTCTACAGGTTAAGTTTAGCAAGGTATTATTTGTCAGCTGCATGGATCCTCTTATCAAAAGAGTGAATGAGCCATTCTCTATTTTCAGGATATCATTATGAAGTACTGGAGATATTAGTGTCTTGAGGAAATTGCACACTGGGAACACAGGAATTGCTTGAAATTGTAAAACATACGGTTGGCCTCAACTGATTTTAGAAAATTTAAGGCCCCCCTAGGACATCCCAAGAATTGTTCTCAGTACTCACTTCTTGCTTTATACGACATATGAGCTTCCTAATTCTCACAACCGCCAGATATTCCTAGGTTTAATCTGTAATTAGACCTGTTTTGTGACCAATTCCACATTAAATTGAATTATTGAATGACAAGATATCTGTACTTTCATTACCCCTTTCACCTACTAAGAAGCTTAATCACAACTATATAACTTGCTTGTTTTTTATCCTTAGGCACTCTTTTTCATTTACACTTCACTATCTGATATGCAACTGCTTGGCAAATTTTGCTTATTGTCATATTGTTACTTTTATGTTTGACATTATCCAAATGTGCACGCGTGTTGCCTTTGCTATGTTATGTTGGTGAAGAATTCTAAACTATTAAGACTATTGAAATTATAGGTTTAAATAACAACAGCACATGTGCTGAAAAATGAAACTCCTTCTTTAATAACTGCTCAGATTTAAAATTCTCTTTATTGCTCTTATGCTTCATGAGGTAACGTGAGTTGGAATATAAAATACAGTGCTCCTGTAGCTGAAGTGAAAGTTTAATTAAAAAAAATGGTGACTGCATATTTTAACAAAATATATATATATATTTGAAGATATACCCAAGTGTAGGCAGTTAAATTAAAATTAAACACTTGAATTAATTGAATGGTTAATTGTGTAAATGACTCAGAATAAAATGAAATATTGCTAGATTTATAGATTTCTTTTGCAAGGTTCAATGGGCAACAAAATTACAAGTTAGTAATTTGAAATTGTAACACTTTCTGTAAAGTACATTTGTTTTATTCACTGTCATGAGATGTATGATTTAGAGATTAGGAACCCTTGGCCAGTAATGAAATCTGTAGCATTCTAAAACATCAGCAGCAAATTCATCCAGTACAGTACATTGGTTAAGAGTTATTTGTTCCTGTCAAGTTGCAGAACCACTTTTGTCTAATTGGCATGGTGAAAAGAGGAATTTATTGGCATCAACAAATACCTTTTTCTTATCTATTTTTGGATCTATGTTTTATTTGCTTCACTTTATTTTTGGGCATTTTCTCAGAAAATCTCTTGCCTTCATTCAGATGACAAAATGTTATAAGTTATTAGTTTCCAGACTGGGAATTTGAGAAAACCTTCCAACTTTATACTTGATGCAAAAAAAAAAAACTACTGTAAAACTGGCATTATCACTTTTCCAGTATGGCACATAATATAAATAAATGTATGAAATGACTGCAGGGTTTATTTGTATTTTTTACTGTGCATAATTTGATATTTAAGCTTTAGTTTATATAAGTAAGTTATGAGCATCAATATGGTACATGAATGTGTGCCTCTTAGTCTAATTCTACACAAGTCATATAGTGAACAGCTTGTTGTTGCTGTATAGAATCCAAATATTAGACTATACAAATATTAGACTAATGATTCAGTCAGATAGTGCACTAGAAAGCCACTTTTTTTTACATTGCACACTGTTATTTAGTCAATGAAATAAAAGTACATCCAGCTGGAACTAGGTCCACCATGGATGAAGTAATGTCAAAGATAGCACAATATAAAGCGCAAGTTGAACTGAAGAAGACACCCAGAGTCCTTATCTAAAATTATCCAGCAAGATTATTTAAATACATAGTTCAAAATCTTTAACTCCTGTAAGTAATAATCTCTTATAGTTTCAAGTGATTTTAACATGACCATGTGGCATTTGTTGGACTCTAAAACTTCAAATTTTGCACTCAATACATCCACTCTTTTCACTATAACTTAAAAACATAATTTCTATGATTCTTGGAGGGTACAACATCTATCTGAAGAAGGATTTACTTTTTTCTCCGACACACAAAAAACATATTCTTGAATAGATATAAGTTTAGTCAATAAACTTCTTATTATCATGATCCTCTCCACTAAAGTTTGGGATATGGTTCGACCATACTCTTATCCATGCCCAGTTTATACAAAGTATAATTCTCCCCCTAAAGAGATTAAATGTCATTTTTCATTCCTTTAAGTATTAACCTCAGGCCAGATCTCTGCTTGAGGATTTCTACTATATAAATAATACTGGCTCAGGATCCTCTTCTACCATAGGTTGCTCTCACAAGGCATACATAAGAGACCAATTTATACAACCTGCATCCAGTAACAAAAAAGGCATGGCAAACCTTAATAATAGATCTATAACAAAATTATCCACCTTACCTGCTTTAAATTATATTTTGTTCCACTCCTCTAGTGCTTTTCTAATTTTAAAACTACAAGCTAAATTTTATTAGCTTAATTCCCACAAATTTGATCTCTAAAGAGACTCAAAAATACCTACTACTGGCAGAATAAAATATCCGGCGCTGCTCAGCCAATTAATACAGTGCTCGATGAACCAATCAGAGCCATCGCATTGTGGAGGGATTTCTGAATTAGCCAAACAATGCTGCGGCTCAGAGCGTCAGTGCTCCAGCAAACAGTGTGAGTTACCTGTACCGAGCCTGCTAGGTAAGTATAATAAAACATCACCAGAAAATAAGACCTAGCACCTGTTTTGGGGCAAAACTTAATATAAAACTGGGTCTTTTTTCTGGGAAACACGGTGTATTGGAGTTTTTTGAAAGGGGATGCACAATTTTACCGTTCAGCTCAGGCATCCTTGGTAGACTAATGTAGACTCTGGTAGTTGAAAACAATGGGTAAGATTGGAGACAGGTATGATAGGAGCTAATAACTGTTTTTTTATCTATAGTTTTCTAACCATCCCCCAAAGTTGGCCTTATTTACTTCCTCACATTCTTACTATGGAGAGACACAAAACTCCCCTATATTTCTGAAATAGTTAAAACTATCCAATTTATTTATTAAAAAGAATTATAGAAAAATAAGTGAATATCAGACTGGACACTATAGTCAAATTCCACAAAATCTAGGATAAGTAGATCTGATAGGTTGTGAACATTTATGTGTCATAATTACATTTTATCTCAGTGTATCTGTCACCACACTATCAAGAAAACAACTATCAGGACCACTATACCTAATTCCTATCTCCTCTGCCTACATCAGAATATACTAATCTTCTGTATCACTATTTTGAATATAAACCATTAATATTACAAAGTATTATTTGCACTTGTACTTAAAGGTCTTTGTTGCTCATAGCTTCCTTTTTTCTAGAGCATAAGAAATGAAAGTTGTACTGTGATTGCTTACTATGGGCAACAAACACATTTTTTCTTTTGACAGTTTGTAGCCTCCAAGCCATGTAGGGAAGAAGACTTACACTGCAGGGTGGTTAAAGGGTTAAATTATGTCCCCATTAACAGGTTTAAAAGAGGCACCCTGTATGATTGGTGTTCATGGGTGAGGAGGTGGAGTGGCATTAATAAAAAGAAATGATGGGGGAGTGATCTCCTACTTACCCCCTGGACAGGGTGAGCAATACCCACCCACCCCTACTCTTCATAAGGTAATTATGTTTTATACAGTGGTGTTTAATTTAATTTGGACAAGTAGTGCAGTTTTTTTTATCTGCACATTGTCACAGCTGGTGGGTTTGGACCCTGAAGGCAATGCAAAACTACATGCACACTGTCTAGATGAGCAGTGGGTTAGCATATCAGGTGTTTTGTTTGAAGTAAAATATTTCTACTCCTTCGGTGTGTTTTTTCTATTAAATAGTTGAATATCTAAATTTGTTAAAATATAGCTGTGGCCACTCCTCTTTTACACCAACATTCTTGTACATGTATTATTCAATTTGGGGTGTTTCAACATTATGTGTCGAATATAGTTAAGGGAAAGGTTGTCTTTCCATGCAGTCTTATAAATCTGTCCCAAGGTGCTAGTTTGTTATTTATAAGCAACTTCAACCCATTCACAGCTAGGGTTTTGTACATTGCGCCCACTTTTGATATCTACAAATAACACCTAAATTGCAAAAATAAAATCATGCCAACTCCAAATACACCCATAATTTCTAAAGGTAAACACCTGTTGCATTATGAAAATGCTACTCACAGCAATTGACATATGTCAAGCAATTTTGAATCAAGGTGCAAATTTTAAAAAATAATTTCAGGGGCTAAAGCTGTAACCTAAGCAGAAAATTAGAAGTACAATACCTCATAAAATAAAAATTTAACATGTGCAGGGTTAATGTATTTCACTTGGGTCTGCATGCATATACCTTAATAAAATCGCAAAAAATGCAAAGCCAAAATGCTGGTTTCAAGCTGGATATTTTTTTTAAAAAAACTAACACTCTAAAAAATACAAGAATTACACACCTTGAAAAGTAAGTGCACTCCTAAATGATCTATATTTTCTGAATGCAGGCAACCTGATGGTTGCAAGTGTTTTTGATGGGCTGCTGACAGGTATGTCCATCTTCACATAACTCTGAGACAAACAGGAATTATTTCCAAAGCATGAATTAAAGCATACATATATCTGCCGGGGGCGTGGTCTGGATGGCGGTGAGAAAGGAAGCAAGAAGCTGAGCTCTGTGCCACTGACTTGCAGCAACAACATCAGCTACTGACACAGAGGGTCATGACCATCACACATTGAAGGCGAAGAAGCTCTAGATCAGGATACAGTGGCCCATGCCAGTGACTGAGAAAAGTAGAAATCAATAAGCTTCTCCAGGTAAGGCTGATGAGTGCTTCCCCTTCTGTGGCATCCTGGATCCTTAGGCAATACGTGAGACCTGTTTGGCTGTGGATTTATTGCTTTGAAGTTACCATGGAGCCCTGGTGGGTCAGGAACTCTGCACTCAGGCAGTCATTTACTTACTGTAGGTAGCCAAACCACAACCACCCCATACTGATTTTTAAATTGCCTTTCCTCCACACATAAAGGATGTCATCCATGTCTGTCTTGCAGTTTCTTTGAATAACATTCACTAATACTTTGTTTTGATCTTGTATATACTGTATTTATACATACTAAAAGTGTCAATTCTAATGAGATTTTATTCAAAAATGATAGAAAAAGCTTAATTTTTCCACCCTATAAAAAATGTCGCCCATTCCATGTAATAATATATGGTATTTTACCTATGAGGCCTTAGTCACATGGGCGTTTTTTCGCGCGTTTTGCGCATGCGCATGCGATTTGCGCATATATAGAACCAATGGTTCGCTATGGTATCGGTCACATGTCCGCTTTTTATGCGCATATGCGAAAAATTATAGGACACGACGATTCGCAGATCGCGCCTATCTGCGTTCTGCGTTTTATGTGCGCACCAAAATCATTTTTTTCACCGGTCAGACGAAGTTTCATGCGCATTTTGATGCGCACGGCGATTTTTCTCCGGTCAGACGGGCGTTTTGCTGCGACGATTAACGCAGCTAGGTGCAGATTTTTCCCGCGATTTTTCACCTCCGGTCACGCGATTTGCGCATGCGCATGCGACATGCGATGCGCAAATCGCGCGAAAAAACGCCCGTCTGACTAAGGCCTCAGGATGTCTTTTTTTAACCAATTTATTTTTATTAAATTTTGTGACTGGTAAATAACACATTAGAAACAAGAATATATTGTTGCATTAATAAAGACTGTATCCATCATGTTATAATCTTGAAAAGTCCATTTCCCCTGGCACTCTACGCCTGAGTAAAAAAAGTTAGGACATTAGTTTGCTCATTCACCATCTGTTTAACATATGGGTGGAAAAATGGCGGGAGAACGGAAAGGAAGAACACTAGGGAGAGCAGTTAATTAGGAAAGCAGAGTATCCAAGGGTTCCACTTAGTCAAGTTTTTGTCAAGAGTTGTTTTTTAGGGCATAAAGTTTCTCATATGAGTTATTTTCCAAGATCATCTGGACTAGCTTCTAAATAGAAGGTGGTCTAGGGGTCTGCCATCTCCTAGATACCAGAAGCTTTGCAGTAAGGAGAATATGCCATGCCAATTTTCTCTCTGAGTGAGGCATACATATATTGTTCAGCAATAGGATGGCCACTTTGGGTGACTTTCAAACCATTGTTCCTATGATTTCTCTTAATAGGGAGAATACCCTACTCCAAAAAAAACAGTCGCTATTGGGTAGCTACAGAAGATGTGATAGAGCGTGCCAACATGCCCACATCATCTCCAGCACTACTCACTTGTATTGGGAAAAGACCTAACCAACCTCGCCTGGGTATAGTGCCATCTAGTCAGTACTTTTATATGTACCTCTAGTAGGTTCGAATTAGGAGTCGATTTATTTGCCCAATCAAAGGCTGAAAGCCATTGGAAAACTGAACTTTTCCTCCAGGTCTCTCTCCCAGTTGCTAAAAGATAGACTTTCTTTGTGTCACCCATGTCTCCCAAAAGTGCATCTTAGCATATTCTCATGAGGGAGAAAGTAGTAAGGAAAGGATTGTTAAGTATTCTATTTAGCCCCTCTGGGATCTCCATCCTTGAAACCTGAGAAAACTGCAGGAGAGAGAGAAGTTGCAAATATTTAAACACTTCTTCCAATGGTAAGTTAAATCTCCCGAGAAAGGGAGATGCGTGTCATTCTGTAACTGCTTATTTGCCATTCTGTAACAAGTCATCTATGCATGCAATTCCTCTTTCTATCCACGTATTTGTGCGTAGATCAAGGATGAAAAATTCAAGCGCTGCCAACAGAATTTTTTTGATAGTTTTTCCCTGGTGCTGACTAATATTCTCAGCCAACCAGCTCCATGATTGAAGAGATGCTTGAATAGTCAGAGACACCAATTATAGCTCTCATATGGGGTGCAAAAATGGAAGAAGGGAACCTAGCACTGAGGCCAACAGGAGGTTTTTAAGGGGTTTATTTACAATCAGGTGTGATTTTAATTGCATCCAACCAGAACCTGCTTTTCCTCTCAACCAAACTTTAGTTTGATTGACATTGGATGCTTGGAGAAGGACTACAGGTTGGGCACCCCAGGCCTCCCTGTCTTCAATTAAGATATAGGATAGAGGAAACAATCCTTGGCCTCTTCCGCTTCTTTATAAAATCTGCTAGTTGTTTCTGGAGCCTTGCAGAGGGAAGCAAAGCTTAATACCTAAATATTGGATAACTTTATTCTGCCACTGGAAGGGAAACTTTTTTGGAATGTCATCTTTAAGTCATTTATTTATGTTAATTCCTAAAATCTGTGATTTATCAATGTTTTGTTTGTACTATGAAACTCTGCTGAAATGGAGACTAGCCTTGCAGACCTCTTTGAGTGATACTTTTAGGTTTGAAAGAATTAATAGGACATTGTCCACAAATAAGCTAATTTTTTGCTGCCTATGGCCAGCTGGGATAACTTTCATATCAATGTTTACTCTAATGGATTTGGCAAATGGTTCCATGACTAGTGTAAACAACAATGGGGACAAGGGGCACCATAGATGAGTTCTGTTTGTGATTTGGAAGGACCTTGAGAGGTTACCACCTACTAGGACTTGAGCAGAGGGGTAGCTATACAGTGCTTGGATAGCCCTAAGGATATCGCCATGCATGCCAAATTTCTTTGTCAAAGTCAACATCCCAATGCAACCTGGCAAAGGCCTTCTCTGCATCTGGAGCCATAAGTAGAGAAGGAACCTGGCCAGACACTGCCACAGCCATCAGATTGAACACTCTTCTAGTTACATTCAACGCCTGTCTCCCCTTCGTGAACCACACCTAGTTGTTATGACTTATTTGCGGAAGAACATTTAATAGACGTTAAGCTAAAAGTTTTGAATACATTTTTATATTGCTGTTTACTAATGAGATGGGTCTAAAGTTTGCTGGCCTGTTTAAAGATTTTTTCAGTTTGGGGATAGTGATAATGGTGGCTCTTAATATCTCT
>NW_027102334.1:0-15068 GCF_035609145.1 Eleutherodactylus coqui | reverse complement strand
AAGGGGCTGGAGGGTGACGGAGAGCGGGCTGTTGGCAGCTGTGTGGTGGCTGCTGGCAGCCGTGTGCTGGCTGCAGGGGTGGGCCTGGGCGGCTGCCGAGGGCCCCCAAAGCGCACCTACCAGCAGTAGCTCAAGACCCAGGCTGACCCTCCGATGTGCCCGGGCAGGACACCCAGGAGGCGGGGAGCAGCCCCCGCTGAAGCCCACGGCAGTTGGCAGAGACGGGTCTTTGAGAAAAAACGACAAAGTCCAAACGCTCCAGGCGCTGGCCAGGGGTGTGCGGACCGGGCTGGCCGGGCCGGCGGGGGCTGCGGCGGCCGGGGCTTAGCCGAGTGTCAGTGCATGTCCTGAGAACCGGGAAGGGGACAAACCGGTGGCTCCAGGCCGGGTTGGAGTTCCATGAGGTCGGCCTGACTCTGGAGGTTTTCCCCCTGGCTTTTCCCCATAGGCCAAAAGGGGGGAAGTCAAAAAAGCACCCCCAGCAGATGTATGCAGAGGGGCTGGTGGGTGATGGATAGTGGGCTGTTGGCAGCTGTGTGGTGGCTGCTGGCAGCCGTGTGCTGGCTGCAGGGGTGGGCCTGGGCGGCTGCGGAGGGCCCCCGTAGTGCACCTACCAGTAGGGGGCTCGAGACCCAGGCTGAGCCTCCGATGTGCCCGGGCAGGACACCCAGGAGGCGGGGAGCAGCCCCCGCTGAAGCCCACGGCAGTTGGCAGAGATGGGTCTTGGAGAAAAAACGACAAAGTCCAAACGCTCCAGGCGTGCCGGCCAGGGGTGCGGACCCGGGTGGCCGGGCCGGCGGGAGCTGCGGCGGCCGGGGCTGAGCCGAGGGTCGATGCAGGTCCTGAGAACCGTGAAGGGGACAGACCGGTGGCTCCAGACCGGGTTGGAGTTCCAGGAGGTCGGCCTGACTCTGGAGGTTTTCCCCCTGGCTTTTCCCCATAGGCCAAAAGGGGGGAAGTCAAAAAAGCACCCCCGCCAGATGTATGCAGAGTTGGGCTGGGGGGTGACGGAGAGCGGGCTGTTTGGCAGCTGTGTGGTGGCTGCTGGCAGCCGTGTGCTGGCTGCAGGGGTGGGCCCCGGGCGGCTGCGGAGGGCCCCCAAAGCGCACCTACCAGTAGGGGCTGAAGACCCAGGCTGAGCCTCCGATGTGCCCGGGCAGGACACCCAGGGGGCGGGGAGCAGCCCCTGCTGAAGTCCATGGCATGTGCCAGAGGCGACTCTTGGAGAAAAAAACGACAAAGTCCAAACGCTCCAGGCGTGCCGGCCAGGGGTGCGGACCCGGCCGGGCCGGCGAGAGCTGCGGCGGCCGGGGCAGAGCCGCGTGTCGATGCAGGTGGTGAGAACCGGTATGAGGGTAATCCTGGTCGCTCCGGGCCGAGCCAGGGTTCCAGGAGGGCGGAAGGAGCGGGCCCGTTTCCCCTGATAGCGCCGACGACGGTAAAATAAGGCCTCGCAAAACGTCAGCACGAACACCTTGTCGGGGTATAAGGGAACGAGCGGTGTGCGGTCTTTGACAAAGTGACAGTGTTTCTCAAAAAAGCACCCCCGGCAGATGTGTGCAGACGGGGCTGGCTGGTGTGGGAGAGCGGCGGGCTGTTGGCAGCAGTGTGCTGGCTGCAGGGGTGGCCCGGGGCGGCTGCGGAGGGCCCCCAAAGCGCACCTACCAGCAGTAGCTCAAGACCCTGGCTGAGCCTCCGATGTCCCCGGGCAGGACCCCAGCAGGCCGGGCACGGACCGCAGCTTGCCCCCTTTGCCGTCCGATGAAGCTTGCACGGTCAGAAAAAGTTTCAAAGTCCCAACGGGGGAGAGAGTGTTGAGGGCGAGGGGGCGCTGGCTGCTCCAGGGGCCGGGAGGGAGGCCCTGGAGGTCGGCCTGGGGGTGAGTGGAGCGGCCCCCGTGTGTCCCTGAGCGTCCCCCGGTCTTTGGTCGAGAGGGGGTCTCAGCCGCTAATGTGCCCGCCCGGGTACCTAGGGAGGCCGGCCTGGGGCGAGTGGAGCAGCCCCCGTGTGTCCCTGAGCGTCCCCTGGCGTTTGCTGAAGAGGGGGTCTCAGCCGCTAATGTGCCCGCCCGGGTACCTAGGGAGGCCGGCCTGGGGCGAGTGGAGCAGCCCCCGTGTGTCCCTGAGCGTCCCCTGGCGTTTGCTGAAGAGGGGGTCTCAGCCGCCAATAGGGCCGCCCGGGTACCAGTGGGGGCCGGCCTGGGGCGAGTGGAGCAGCCCCCGTGTGTCCCTGAGCGTCCCCCGGTCTTTGGTGGAGAGGGGGTCTCAGCCGCTAATGTGCCCGCCTCAGGGAGGCCGGCCTGGGGCGAGTGGAGCAGCCCCCGTGTGTCCCTGAGCGCCCCCCGGTCTTTGGTGGAGAGGGGGTCTCAGCCGCTAATGTGCCCGCCTCAGGGAGGCCGGCCTGGGGCGAGTGGAGCAGCCCCCGTGTGTCCCCGAGCGTCCCCCGGTCTCTGGTGGAGAGGGGGTCTCAGCCGCTAATGTGCCCGCCTCAGGGAGGCCGGCCTGGGGCGAGTGGAGCAGCCCCCGTGTGTCCCTGAGTGTCCCCTGACGTTTGCTGAAGAGGGGGTCTCAGCCGCCAATATGGCCGCCCGGGTACCAGTGGGGGCCGGCCTGGGGCGAGTGGAGCAGCCCCCGTGTGTCCCTGAGCGCCCCCCGGTCTCTGGTGGAGAGGGGGTCTCGGCCGCTAATGTGCCCGCCTGGGGCGAGTAGAGCAGCCCCCGTGTGTCCCTGAGCGCCCCCCGGTCTTTGGTGGAGAGGGGGTCTCAGCCGCTAATGTGCCCGCCTCAGGGAGGCCGGCCTGGGGCGAGTGGAGCAGCCCCCGTGCGCCCCTGAGCGCCCCCTGGCGTTTGCTGAATAGGGGGTCCCAGCCGCCAATATGGCCGCCCGGGTGCCCGGGGGAGCCGCCTGGGGTGGCCCTGTGCAGCCCCCGTGCGCCCCTGAGTGTTTTTCAGTATCTGGCCGAGACACCCCCTGACCCTCCGACGGTGTCCGTTTGGAGTGCCTGGTGCCTGGGCACCCCCTGAGTGTTTTACAGTATCTGGCCGAGACACCCCCTGACCCTCCGCCGGCGTCCGTTTGGAGAGCCTGGTGCCTGGGCACAGACCGCGGCAGCTCCCGCTGGCCGCATTGACAGAGTGCTGAAAAAATGACAAAGTCCGAAAATGCCTGAGAACCGGGAAGGGGACAAACCGGCGGCTCCAGGCCGAGCCGGAGTTCCAGGAGGTCGGCATGATTCTGCCGGTTTCCCCATAGGAGGTGCCAAGTTGCCAAAATGGGGGAACTCAAAAAAGCACCCCCGCCAGATGTATGTAGGGGGGCTGGATGGTCGATAGGGAGTGGGTGCCTGGCAGCAGGGGCCACCCCGCGCAGGTGCCCCGGGGGGCCCGCGGGGGGCCCCCGAAGACACCCCCCCCAGCACTCGCTGAAAACCCCGTCCGAGCCGCCTGCGCTGCGGGGAGGGTGTCCCGGGAGGCCGGGCACGGCCCGCAGGTCTCTCCCTCTGTCCCCCGGAGAGGTTTGCACGGCGAGCCAAGTTTCAAAGTCCCAACGGGGGCGAGACACGGTGCGGCGAGGGGTGGCGGGCTGCTCCGCGGACCCGGGGGAAGCCCGGGGAGGGCGGCCTGAGGGCGCGGAGGGCCCCCTGAGAGTGCCTACGGGTAGTCGGTGAGAAACCCTGCCTGTACCTCCCACGGGGCCCGGGCAGGGACCCCGGGAGGCCGGGCAGAGCCCGCAGGTCGCCCCCTTCCCGTCCGATGAAGCTCGCACGGTCAGAAAAGTTTCAAAGTCCCAACGGGGAGAGAGGGTTGACGGCGAGGGGGTGCTGGCTGCCCCAGGGGCCGGGGGCAGCCCCTGGAGGTCGGCCTGGGGGTGTGGAGGGGCCCCCTGAGAGCACCCAACAGCAGTTGCTCAAGACCCCGCCTGAGCCTCCGGTGTGCCCGGGCATGAACCCCAGGAGGCGGGGAACAGCCGTGGCAGCCCCTGCTGAAGTCCTTGGCAGTTGGCAGAGGCGAGTGTTGGTGAGGAAAATGACAAAGTCCAAACGCTCCATGCGTGCCGTCCAGGGCGGCGGACCCGGCTGGCCGGGCCGGCGGGAGCTGCGGCGGCCGGGGGAGAGCCGAGGGTCAATGCAGGTCCTGAGAACCGGGAAGGGGACAAACCGGTGGCTCCAGGCCGGGTTGGAGTTCCAGGAGGTCGGCCTGACTCTGGAGGTTTCCCCCCTGGCATTTTCCCATTGGCCAAAATGGGGGAAGCCAAAAAAGCACCTCCAGCAGATGTATGCAGAGGGGCTGGCGGGTGATGGAGAGCGGGCTGTTGGCAGCAGTGTGCTGGCTGCAGAGGTGTGCATGGGCGGCTGCGGAGGGCCCCCTGAGTGCACCTGCCAGCAGTGGCTCAACACCCTGGCTGAGCCTCCGATGTCCCCGGGCAGGACCCCAGGAGGCCGGGCAGAGCCCGCCGCTTGCCCCCTTGCCGTTTGACGAAGCTCGCACGGTCAGAAAAAGTTTCAAAGTCCCAACGGGGGGAGAGTGTTGACGGCGAGGGGGGTGCAGGCTGCTCCAGGGTCCGGGGGCAGCCCCTGGAGGTCGGCCTGGGGGTGTGGAGGGGCCCCCCTGAGAGCACCCAACAGTAGTTGCTCAAGACCCTGCCTGAGCCTCCGATGTGCCCGGGCATGAACCCCAGGAGGCGGGGAACAGCCGTGGCAGCCCCTGCTGAAGTCCTTGGCAGTTGGCAGAGGCGAGTCTTGGAGAAAAAAACGACAAAGTCCAAACGCTCCAGGCGCCGGCCAGGGGGGGCAGACCCGGCTGGCCGGGCCGGCGGGAGCTGCGGATGCAGGGGCTGAGCCGAGTGTCGATGCATGTCGTGAGAACCGGTATGAGGGTAATCCTGGTCGCTCCGGGCCGAGCCACGGTTCCACGAAGGCGGAAGGAGCGGGCCTGTTTCCCCTGATAGCGCCGACGGCGGTAAAATAAGGCCTCGCAAAACGTCAGCGCGAACACCTTGTCGGGGTATAAGGGAACGAGCGGTGTGCGGTCTTTGACAAAGTGACAGTATTTCTCCAAAAAAAGCACCCCCGGCAGATGCGTGCAGACGGGGCTGGCTGGTGACGGAGAGCGGGCTGTTGGCAGCAGTGCGCTGGCTGCAGGGGTGGCCCGGGGCGGCTGCGGAGGGCCCCCAAAGCGCACCTACCAGTGGTGGCTCAAGACCCAGCCTGAGCCTCCGATGTCCCCGGGCAGGACGCCCAGGAGGCCGGGCACAGACCGCCGCTTGCCCCCTTGCCGTTTGACGAAGCTTGCACGGTCGGAAAAAGTTTCAAAGTCCCAACGGGGAGAGAGGGTTGACGGCGAGGGGGTGCTGGCTGCCAGTGGGGCCGGGCTGGAGCCCCTGGAGGTGGGCCTGGGGGTGTGGAGGGGCCCCCTGAGAGCACCCAACAGAAGTTGCTCAAGACCCTGCCTGGGCCTCCGGTGTTGCAGGGAAGGACACCCAGGGGGCGGGGAACAGCCGTGGCAGCCCCCCTTGCAGTTGAACAAAGTTTGAGGAGACAAGTCATGAAAATGACAAAGTCCAAACGCTCCAGGCGTGCCGGCCAGGGGGGCGGACACGGCTGGCTTGGCCGGCGGGGGCTGCGGCTGCCGGGGAAGATCCGAGTGTCAATGCAGGTCCTGAGAACCGGGAAGGGGGCAAACCGGAGGCTCCAGGCCGGGCGGCAGTTCCAGGAGGTCGGCCTGACTCTGGAGGTTTTCCCCCTGGCATATTCCCATTGGCCAAAATGGGGGAAGTCAAAAAAGCACCCCCAGCAGATGTATGCAGAAGGGCTGGCGGGTGATGGGGAGCTGGCTGTTGGCAGCAGTGTGCTGACTGCAGAGGTGTGCATGGGCGGCTGCGGAGGGCCCCCTGTGTGCACCTGCCCGTGGTGGCTGAAAACCCAAGCTGAGCCTCCGATGTGCCCGGGCAGGACCCCAGGAGGCCGGGCACAGAACACCGGTTGCCCCCTTGCCGTTTGACGAAGCTTGCACGGTCGGGAAAAGTTTCAAAGTCCCAACGGGGAGAGAGTGTTGACGGCGAGGGGGTGCTGGCTGCTCCAGGGCCCGGGGGGAGCGCCTGGAGGTGGGCCTGGGGGTGTGGAGGGGCCCCCTGATAGCACCCAACAGAAGTTGCTCAAGACCCTGCCTGAGCCTCTGGTGTTGCAGGGAAGGACACCCAGGAGGCGGGGAACAGCCGTGGCAGCCCCCCTTGCAGTCGGACAAAGTTTGAGGAGACAAGTCATGAAAATGACAAAGTCCAAACGCTCCAGGCGTGTCGGCCAGGGGGGCGGACCCGGCTGGCCGGGCCGACGGGAGCTGCGGCGGCTGGGGAAGAGCCGAGTGTCGATGAAGGTCCTGAGAACCGGGAAGGGGACAAACCAGTAGCTCCAGGCTGGGCCGGAGTTCCAGGAGGTCGGCCTGACTCTGGAGGTTTTCCCCCCGGCCTTTCCCCTTAGGCCAAAATGGGGGAAGTCAAAAAAGCACCCCCGGCAGATGTGTGCAATGGGCTGGGGGGTGATGGAGAGCGGGCTGTTGGCAGCTGTGTGGCGGCTGCAGGGGTGGGCCTGGGCGGCTGCGGAGGGCCCCCAAAGTGCACCTACCAGTAGGGGCCCAAGACCCTGGCTGAGCCTCCGATGTGCCCGGGCAGGACACCCGGGAGGCGGGGAGCAGCCCCCGCTGAGGTCCATGGCATGTGCCAGAGGCGAGTCTTGGAGAAAAAACGACAAAGTCCAAACGCTCCAGGCGCCGGGCAGGGTGGCGGACCCGGGTGGCCGGGCCGGCGGGGGCTGCGGCTGCCGGGGCTGAGCCGAGTGTCAATGCATGTCCTGAGAACCGGGAAGGGGACAAACCGGTGGCTCCAGGCCGGGTTGGAGTTCCAGGGGATCGGCCTGACTCTGGAGGTTTTCCCCCTGGCTTTTCCCCATAGGCCAAAACGGGGGGAGCCAAAAAAGCACCCCCAGCAGATGTATGCAGAGGGGCTGGGGGGTGACAGAGAGCGGGCTGTTGGCAGCTGTCTGGTGGCTGCAGGGGTGGCCCTGGGCGGCTGAAGAGGGCCCCCTGAGTGCACCTACCAGCAATAGCTCAAGACCCAGGCTGAGCCTCCGATGTCCCCGGGCAGGACCCCAGGAGGCCGGGTAGAGCCCGCAGGTCACCCCCTTGCCGTCCAATGAAGCTTGCACGGTCAGAAAAGTTTCAAAGTCCCAACGGGGAGAGAGTGTTGACGGCGAGGGGGTGCTGGCTGCTCCAGGGGCCGGGGGCAGCCCCTGGAGGTCGGCCTGGGGGTGTGGAGGGGCCCCCCTGAGAGCACCCAACAGTAGTTGCTCAAGACCCTGCCTGAGCCTCCGGTGTGCCCGGGCATGAACCCCAGGAGGCGGGGAACAGCCGTGGCAGCCCCTGCTGAAGTCCTTGGCAGTTGGCAGAGGCGAGTCTTGGGGGAAAAAATGACAAAGTCCAAACGCTCCAGGCGCCGGGCAGGGTGGCGGAACCGGCTGGCCGGGCCGGCGGGGGCCGCGGCTGCCGGGGCTGAGCCGAGTGTCGATGCAGGTCCTGAGAACCGGGAAGGGGACAAACCAGTAGCTCCAGGCCGGGTTGGAGTTCCACGAGGTCGGCATGACTCTGGAGGCTTTCCCCCTGGCATTTTCCCATTGGCCAAAATGGGGGAAGTCAAAAAAGCACCCCCAGCAGATGTATGCAGAGGGGCTGGGGGGTGACGGAGAGCGGGCTGTTGGCAGCTGTGTGGTGGCTGCAGGGGTGGCCCTGGGCGGCTGCAGAGGGCCCCCTGAGTGCACCTATCAGCCGTTGCTCAAGACCCCGCCTGAGCCTCCGGTGTTGCAGGTCAGGACACCCATTGGCGGGGAACAGCAGGTGGCAGCCCATGCTATAGTCGTTGGCAGAGATGAGTCTTGGAGAAAAAACGACAAAGTCCAAACGCTCCAGGCGTGCCGGCCAGGGCGGCGGACCCGGCTGGCTGGGCCGGCGGGAGCTGCGGCTGCCGGGGCTGAGCCGAGTGTCAATGCATGTCGTGAGAACCGGTATGAGGGTAATCCTGGTCGCTCCGGGCCGAGCCCCGGTTCCACGAAGGCGGAAGGAGCGGGCCTGTTTCCCCTGATAGCGCCGACGGCGGTAAAATAAGGCCTCGCAAAACGTCAGCACGAACACCTTGTCGGGGTATAAGGGAACGAGCGGTGTGCGGTCTTTGACAAAGTGACAGTGTGTCTCAAAAAAAGCACCCCCGGCAGATGTGCGCGGACGGGGCTGGCTGGTGACGGAGAGCGGGCTGTTGGCAGCGGTGTGTGCTGGCTGCAGGGGTGGCCCGGGGCGGCTGCGGAGGGCCCCCTGAGTGCACCTACCAGTAGTGGCTCAACACCCTGGCTGAGCCTCCGATGTCCCCGGGCAGGACCCCAGGAGGCCGGGCACAGACCGCCGCTTGCCCCCTTTGCCGTTTGACGAAGCTTGCACGGTCGGAAAAAGTTTCAAAGTCCCAACGGGGAGAGAGGGTTGACGGCGAGGGGGTGCTGGCTGCTCCAGGGGCCGGGGGGAGCCCCTGGAGGTGGGACTGGGGGTGTGGAGGGGCCCCCTAGGAGCACCCAACAGTCGTGGGTCAAGACCCTGCCTGAGCCTCCGGTGTTGCAGGGAAGGACACCCAGGAGGCGGGGAACAGCCGGGGCAGCCCCCCTTGCAGTTGAACAAAGTTTGAGGAGACAAGTCATGAAAATGACAAAGTCCAAACGCTCCAGGCGTGCCGGCCAGGGGGGCGGACACGGCTGGCCGGGCCGGCGGTGGCTGCAGCTGCCGGGGCTAAGCCGAGTGTCGATGCAGGTCCTGAGAACCGGGAAGGGGACAAACCGGTGGCTCCAGGCCGGGTTGGAGTTCCAGGAGGTCGGCAGGACTCTGGAGGTTTTCCCCTTGGCATTTTCCCATTGGCCACAATGGGGGAAGTCAAAAAAGCACCCCCAGCAGATGTATGCAGAGGGGCTGGCTGGTGATGGGGAGCGGGCTGTTGGCAGCGGTGTGCTGGCTGCAGAGGTGTGCATGGGCGGCTGCGGAGGGCCCTCTGAGTGCACCTGCCAGCAGTGGCTCAAAACCCTGGCTGAGCCTCCGATGTCCCCAGGGAGGACCCCAGGAGGCCGGGCACAGACCGCAGCCTGCCCCCTTGCCGTTTGATGAAGCTTGCACCGTCAGAAAAGTTTCAAAGTCCCAACGGGGAGTGTTGAGGGCGAGGGGGTGCTGGCTGCTCCAGGGGCCGGGGGCAACCCCTGGAGGCTGGGCACGGACCGCGGCACACCCCCCCTTGCAGTCGAACAAAGTTTGAGGAGACAAGTCATGAAAATGACAAAGTCCAAACGCTCCAGGCGCCGGCCAGGGGGGCGGACCCTGCTGGCTGGGCCGGCGGGGGCTGCGGCTGCCGGGGCTGAGCCGAGTGTCAATGCAGGTCCTGAGAACCGGGAAGGGGGCAAACCGGCGGCTCCAAGCCGAGCTCGAGTTCCAGAAGGTCGGCCTGACTCTGGAGGTTTTCCCCCTGGCTTTTCCCCATAGGCCAAAATGGGGGAAGTCAAAAAAGCACCCCCAGCAGATGTATGCAGAGGGGCTGGGGGGTGATGGGGAGCGGGTGTTTGGCAGCAGTGTGCTGGCTGAAGAGGTGTGCATGGGCGGCTGCGGAGGGCCCCGTGAGTGCACCTGCCAGCGGTGGCTCAAAACCCTGGCTGAGCCTCCGCTGTCCCCGGGCAGGACCCCAGGAGGCCGGGCACGGACCGCCGGTCGCCCCCCATTGTAGTCCAACAAAGTTTGAAGAGACGAATCACGGAAATCACAAGTCCAAAAATCCCTGAGAACCGGGAAGGGGACAGACCGGTGGCTCCAGGCCGGGCTTGAGTTCCATGAGGTCGGCCTGACTCTGGAGGTTTTCCCCTTGGCATTTTCCCATTGGCCAAAATGGGGGAAGTCAAAAAAGCACCCCCGGCAGATGTATGCAGAGGGGCCTGGGGGGGGGTGACGGGGAGCGGGCTGTTGGCAGCAGTGTGCTGGCTGCAGAGGTGGCCCTGGGCGGCTGCAGAGGGCCCCCTGAGTGCACCTACCAGCAGTTGCTCTTGACCCTGCCTGAGCCTCCGGTGTTGCAGGTCAGGACACCCATTGGCGGGGAACAGCAGGTGGCAGCCCCTGCTGAAGTCGTTGGCAGAGATGAGTCTTTGAAAAAACGACAAAGTCCAAACGCTCCAGGCGTGCCGGCCAGGGTGGCGGACCCGGCTGGCTGGGCCGGTGGGAGCTGCGGCTGCCGGGGCTGAGCCGAGTGTCGATGTATGTCACGAGAACCGGTATGAGGGTGATCCTGGTCGCTCCGGGCCGAGGCACGGTTCCAGGAGGGCGGAAGGAGCGGGCCCGTTTCCCCTGATAGCGCCGACGGCGGTAAAATAAGGCCTCGCAAAACGTCAGGACGAACACCTTTTTTGCATATAAGGGAACGAGCGGTGTGCGGTCCTTGACAAAGTGACTATTTCTCAATGTGCTGAGGAGTGGGGACCGCTCAAAGTCAAAGCACCGCGGCCGCCCCTCTGCCACCTCCCTGGGAGCAGAGTCATCGAGCGCGAGGGTCCCCACTCCGCCTGTGCAGGCCGCGGGGCCAACAGGCTGGCTGGCTGCCCGGGCAGACCCCGCTCTCCGAGCGGCCGGGCCCCAACGTTCGAGAGGTGTAGGAAGCCACCTTGGGGGGCTGCGGAGGCCCCCCTGACACCGCATCCAAGCCCCTGCTGAGAACCCTGTCCTAGCTGCCTGCGAGGGCAGGCGGGACCCCCCAGGAGGCCGTGCACAGCCCGCGGCAGCCACTGCTGAAGCCCAGGGCAGTTGGCAGAGATGAGTCTTTGAGGAAAAACGACAAAGTCCAAACGCTCCAGGCGCCGGCCAGGGGTGCGGACCCGGCTGGACGGGCCGGCGGGAGCTGCGGCGGCTGGGGAAGAGCCGAGTGTCAATGCATGTCCTGAGAACCGGAAAGGGGACAAACTAGTAGCTCCAGGCCGGGATGGAGTTCCAGGAGGTGGGCCTGACTCCGGAGGTTTTCCCCTTGACATTTTCCCATTGGCCAAAATGGGGGAAGTCAAAAAAGCACCCCCAGCAGATGTATGCGGAGGGGCTGGCGGGTGACGGGGAGCGGGCTGTTGGCAGCAGTGTGCTGGCTGCGGAGGTGTGCATGGGCGTCTGCGGAGGGCCCCCTGAGTGCACCTGCCAGTGGTGGCTCAACACCCTGGCTGAGCCTCCGATGTGCCCCGGCAGGACCCCAGGAGGCCGGGCACAGAACGCCGGCTGCCCCCCTTGCCGTTTGCCGAAGCTTTCGCGGTCAGAAAAAGTTTCAAAGTCCCCACGGGGAGAGAGAGTGTTGAGGGCGAGGGGGTGCTGGCTGCTCCAGGGGCCGGGGGCAACCCCTGGAGGCTGGGCACGGACCGCGGCACACCCCCCTTGCAGTCGGACAATGTCTGAGGAGACAAGTCATGAAAATGACAAAGTCCAAACGCTCCAGGCGTGCCGGCCAGGGGTGCGGACCGGGCTGGCCGGGCAGGCGGGGGCTGCGGCGGCTGGTGCTGAGCCGAGTGTCAATGCATGTCCTGAGAACCGGGAAGGGGGCAAACCAGTAGCTCCAGGCCGAGCTGGGGTTCCAGGAGGTCGGCCTGACTCTGGAGGTTTTCCCCCTGGCTTTTCCCCATAGGCCAACATGGGGGAAGTCAAAAAAGCACCCCCGGCAGATGTATGCAGAGGGGCTGGATGGTGACGGGGAGCGGGCTGTTGGCAGCGGTGTGCTGGCTGCAGAGGGCCCCCGAGGTGCACCTACCAGCAGTTGCTCAAGACCACGCCTGAGCCTCCGGTGTTGCAGGTCAGGACACCCATTGGCGGGGGAACAGCAGGTGGCAGCCCCTGCTGAAGTCGTTGGCAGAGATGAGTCTTTGAGAAAAAACGACAAAGTCCAAACGCTCCAGGCGCTGGTTAGGGGTGCGGACCCGGCTGGCCGGGCCGGCGGGAGCTGCGGCTGCCGGGGCTGAGCCGAGTATCGATGCATGTCGTGAGAAGCGGTATGAGGGTAATCCTGGTCGCTCCGGGCCGAGGCACGGTTCCAGGAGGGCGGAAGGAGCGGGCCTGTTCCCCCTGATAGCGCCGACGGCGGTAAATTAAGGCCTCGCAAAACGTCAGGACGAACACCTTTTTTGCATATAAGGGAACGAGCGGAGTGCGGTCTTTGACCAAGTGACTATTTCTCAGAGTGCTGAGAAGGGAGTGCGGACCGCTCAAAGTCAAAGCACTGCGGCCGCCCCTCTGCCACCTCCCTGGGAGCAGAGTCGTAGAGCGCAAGTGTCCCCACTCCGCCTGTGCAGGCCGCGGGGCCAACAGGCTGGCTGGCTGGCTGGCTGCCCGGGCGACCCCCCTCCGAGATGCCGGGCCGGGGCAGACTGTGCAAACGCGCAGCGGGCGTGTTTTCTTCCCCTGGGGTGGAGCCCTTCCACCCCACGCCGTCCGAGGCCCGTTGGCCTCGGGCGGCCTGCCTCCGAGAGTGGGAGAGAGACGGAGGACGGTGGCCCGCGGCGGCGCGAGGCGTCCCCGTTGTTCCACCACGACTGCCAGCCGGTCGATCCTGCCGGTAGCCTGGGCTTGTCTCCGCTCCGCCTGTCCAGGCCGCGGGGCCCACAGGCGGCTTGCCTGGGAAGACCCCGCTCTCCGAGCGGCCGGGCGCCACGTTCAAGAGGTGTACGGAGCCACCTGTGGGGGGGTCTGCGGAGGCCCCCCTGAGAGCGCTGATAACCCTGTCCTAGCTGCCTGCGCGGGCAGGCGGGACCCCCAAGAGGCCGGGCACAGCCCGCGGCAGCCCCCGCCGAAGTCCACGGCAGTTGGCAGAGACGAGTCTCGGAGAGAAAACGACAAAGTCCAGACGCTCCAGGCGCCGGCCAGGGGTGCGGACCCGGCTGGCCGGGCCGGCGGGAGCTGCGGCTGCCGGGGCCGAGCCGAGTGTCGACGCATGTCGTGAGAACCGGTATGAGGGTAATCCTGGGCCCTCGGGGCCGAGCTACGGTTCCATGAAGGCGGAAGGAGCGGGCCTGTTTCCCCTGATAGCGCCGACGACGGTAAAATAAGGGCTCGCAAAACGTCAGGACGAACACCTTTTTTGCATATAAGGGAACGAGCGGTGTGCGGTCTTTGACAAAGTGACTATTTCTCAGAGTGCTGGAGTGGGGACCGCTCAAAGTCAAAGCACCGCGGCCGCCCCTCTGCCACCTCCCTGGGAGCAGAGTCATAGAGCGCAAGTGTCCCCACTCCGCCTGTGCAGGCCGCGGGGCCAACAGGCTGGCTGGCTGGCTGCCCGGGCGACCCCCCTCCGAGATGCCGGGCTGAGGCGTAGGCAGCCGCCTCCATCACCACCACCCAAGGCGAGAGAGTGGGTCAACGGGAGAGCCGTCGCGGCCGGGGGACCCTCGCCGCGCCCATGTCCGGGGAAGGACCACAAGGGCCCTGCTCCCCGGCGCCCCGGCGAGCGGGTTCACCCTCGGCGCGTACGGCTCTCGAGGATGGGGAAGGGACGCGCGTGGGCGTCCCTCCCGTCCCCCGCGGAAGAAGGCGAGCGACTCTGCGCGTCGGGACACCCCGCGGAGCCCCCTGCGGGGGGAGTACTCCGGGGGAGAAGCGTGGCGCAGGGGGTGCAGCCCTTTCCCAGGCCACCGTGCGACGGCGTCGGTGGGGCCGACGCCGAGAGAGAGAACGATCCGGGCTCTCCCGCCTCAGGGCGGCCGAGAGCGGGGCACGGGCCCCACGTTTGGTGACGGTTTTCCCGAAAGCGAAGGACCCCCGCCTGTCCCCTCGGGCTCCGGCCGATGCGGGCGGTCCAGGGCGGGGATAGGGGACGGCGGCCTGCGGACGACGCGCTTTATCCCCAGAAGGAGCGAGGCATGAGGGGGTGTTCCACCCCCGCCGGCCGGTCTCGCTCCTTCTCCGGGCTACGCCTCGGCGGAGTAAAGACCCCCGGGTCAACGCTCCCGCGTCCGGGTGCCGCCGCGCGTCCCCTTCCCGCGGGGGGTGGATCCCTTCCACCCCTGGCCGTTCGAGGCCCGTGCGCCTCGGGCGGCCTCCCTTCCGAGAGAGGGAGAGAGAGACGGAGGACGGTGGTCCGCGACGGCGCGAGACGTCCAAGTTGTGTTCCCCACGGCGGCTACCCGGTCGATCCCGCCCGGTGGCCTAGGCTTTTCCCCACTCTGCCTGTCCTGGCCGCGGGGCCGACAGGCTGTCTGCCCGGGTAGACCCCGTTCTCACTGAGCGGCCGGGCCCCAACGTTCAAGAGGTGTACGAAGCCACCTCGGGGTGGAGCCCTTCCACCCCTGGCCGTCCGAGGCCCGTGCGCCTCGGGCGGCCCCCCTTCCCGAGAGAGGGAGAGAGACGGAGGACGGTGGTCCGCGACGGCGCGAGGCGTCCAACTTGTGTTCCCCCACGGCGGCTATCCGGTCGATCCCGCCCGGTAGCCTAGGCTTTTCCCCACTCTGCCTGTCCAGGCCGCGGGGCCGACAGGCTGTCTGCCCGGGTAGACCCCGTTCTCACTGAGCGGCCGGGCCCCAACGTTCAAGAGGTGTACGAAGCCACCTCGGGGTGGAGCCCTTCCACCCCTGGCCGTCCGAGGCCCGTGCGCCTCGGGCGGCCCCCCTTCCCGAGAGAGGGAGAGAGACGGAGGACGGTGGTCCGCGACGGCGCGAGGCGTCCAACTTGTGTTCCCCCACGGCGGCTATCCGGTCGATCCCGCCCGGTAGCCTAGGCTTTTCCCCACTCTGCCTGTCCAGGCCGCGGGGCCGACAGGCTGTCTGCCCGGGTAGACCCTGTTCTCACTGAGCGGCCGGGCCCCAACGTTCAAGAGGTGTACGAAGCCACCTCGGGGTGGAGCCCTTCCACCCCTGGCCGTCCGAGGCCCGTGCGCCTCGGGCGGCCCCCCCTTCCCGAGAGACGGAGGACGGTGGTCCGCGACGGCGCGAGGCGTCCAACTTGTGTTCCCCCACGGCGGCTTCCCGGTCGATCCCGCCCGCCGTAGCCTAGGCTT